>NC_083760.1:3123629-3143629 GCF_963514075.1 Conger conger | reverse complement strand
GAGAACAGGGATGATGACAAGATACATTTACATTTTATCATTTTATTTATACTTTATATTTATATAAAATCTTTTTTGGAAAATATTTGCCTCGTATGCAGCTTTTTTTAAAGACTCTGGCCCCCAGGAAGGAGTAGTGGGAAAGCTCTGAACTTCACAGTCGTGTTTGGCTAACTGCGCTCTTAAATTATTAAAGAAAGTAATGCTGTTCACTCCACAATGCACAGTACCTGAAATCCCAGAGTATTCTGCTTTTCTACCATGTCAGACGTGATGCTATCAACCATGACATGGCTCTGGAGGTAAGAGCATCTGGCAGTCAGAAGGCTGCTGGTTCGATCCCGTCCTGGGTGTGTCGAAGTGTCCCTGAGCAAGGCACCTAACCCTCAAATGCTCCTGACGAGCTGGTCGGTGCCTTGCATGGCAGCCTTTTGCAGTTGGTGTGTGAGTGTATGTGTGTGTGTGTGTGTGTGTGTGTGTGTGAATGGTTGAATGAGAGGCATTAATTGTACAGCGCTAGATAAATGCAGTCCATTTAGCATTTAGCAGTCTTGTGCTCATAACAGTGACACCGGTATGACACATTCACTGTCCAGCTCTGCCCAAAAGCCCTGGATGGAAGGGAAGCTGCTTGTTATCTCGCTCCCGGTGAAAGGCAGATGGTATTGGGAGTCTCTGCTCTGACGCTGATGTGCGCTATTATCAGCTGGTTAGTATGCTCTCTCCGCCGGCCTGGAAGCGCCAGGCGCTGCCCTCTGTCAAACCGCTTTAGCGGTGAAACGGGAAGTGGGTTCTTAAACCGCCGCTCCTGCCAGCGCCGCCACGAGGAGAGACACAATTAACCCGCCGGGCGAAAGACCAGGGTCCCCGGCGGGGGGACTAATCGCGCACGTCCAGGTGCTCCGGGGGATGACGTTCAGGGGCGGACGTTTGCATTCCGGCGGTTACCTCTGCGTTCGTCTGCAGCTCCAGGCCGACCGCGGTTCAGCAATCAGCCCGGAGCGCTTCGAGCGCTCCAGACCCGGGTTCAAACAGAATTCGGATTCAAACGCTTTTCCGCGCTCTATTGATCTTGCCCGACGCATTTGAACCTGCAAGGAGGAGAATGTGGGCGGGGTTTGCACTTTTGGGATCGTTTTATTTGTTCCAATGCACTAGGCAAGCTCAGTCAAATGCGGAGAAGTGTTTGAATTCAAAACAAATGCCGCTGTCATGTTCCTGGTGAATCTCGCTCAGTGCCGGAGCCGCTGATAATGGAGTGTTAGGCGTGGTTTAAACAGTCTTACTTGAGTTTGTGTCGGGTTGAACATCACGTTAAACATATCGTACGCAGACTCGATTATGTTCTTCATAAAGTGCAGTATTACAGTCTGATGTAATCTGTATTAAGACTGTTCAGCACTTCTCCATTTTTAAATGTTCTGTTTTGTTTTCCCCGCGGGGGACAGAGATAAGGAAAATTAAACCCTCAGCAGCACAGGAGATAATCCATTTAATCATAATCATTTTTTCTCTTCTTCTTTCGTGTGTGTGTGTGTGTGGATGTCTGAAATGTGTATTGCTGCATATTCTCTGAGCTAAGAAGTACTACCGTAAGCACTCAGTATGTGGTCACACTGTTGCCATAACGATGAAGGCAAAAATTAACTCAAATTAACCTCATGATGGGATTTAATAAACCGACCAACGGGCACAGCTGTTAATCATTGACTTTTGACCAGTCAAAAGGATATGGTCACCATAACGATTGGTTTGAATCGGCAAATCACTGATGGCATGAGGTAGCTCCACCCATTTCTGTTTCCATTAAGTAATATAAATATTCACATATTTATAGTATTATTATATATTTATTATTATGAATACCTCACTATCATCATGACGGGCAAAATGAAGAGAGATTTCTCTGCCTATCATGTCTTGACAAAATGTAACTTGCCAACAGACAAAAGTTTTATCACCTTTGATAAAACTTCACCCTGGACATCGTGGTTGTGGTTAAGGAACATGACTGGGTCAGTGGTTCAATCCCCAGGGTAGCCACAATATGATCCGGACAGCCGTTGGGCCCTTGAGCAAGGCCCTTAACCATGCATTGCTCCAGGGGAAGATTGTCTCCTGCATAAACTAATCAACTGTACGTTGCTCTGGATAAGAGCATCTGCCAAATGCCAATAATGTAATGTAATGTAATGTAATGTAATGTAATGTAATGTAATATCCTGTAATGTAATATAATGTAGTGTAATATACTGTAATGTAATGTAATATACTGCTCTGTTTCAAGATGGAAAACATTATTTTCCCCTCCATTTACTCCAAGTTTAAGACTATCGCTGTGCCTTTAAACTTTACTCAAAACTTTACACAGTCCTTACTCCGGTCTTAACACCACTTTACCGCAACCTCTACTCAAAATTTATTCCAACTTTACTCAAGTGTTACTTTGATCATTGCACCGGGCTTACCTCAGCACAGAAGGTTATAACATTGTCAATACAATGAATGAAATACCTACTTTGTGTTATTTATTTAGCTGAATAGTTGTCTTTGTCTTGATGTTTTTAGTGATTGAAGCTTTCAGTGATTTCCCATCATCTCGGGGCCCCTGTGGCAGGTCCCTGAGGGCCCCGTTCAGAGCCCTGGGACCCCATGTGGAGCCCCCCTGATGTGGGGTGTCTGGCCCCGGCCCCCGGCCCCCTGTGGAGCGCCCCTGGCCTGAGGGGGGGCAGCCAGGGGGAGTCGGTACCAGGCACAGTCGCTGCAGCAGCTCGAGTTCCAGGCTCCCGGTGGTTTCTGCTGTCAGAGCCCCGGCCAGAGAGAGCAGGGGCAACTTCTCTACAGTCAGCCCACAGGGGTGGGGCATTCTGAGTGTGTTTCGGCCTGTGTGGGGCGGCCTGTAGCGTAGTGGTTAAGGTACATGACTGGGACAGGCAAGGTCCGTGGTTCGATCCCCCGGTGTAGCCACAATAAGATCCGCACAGCCGTTGGGCCCTTGAGCAAGGCCCTTAACCCTGCGTTGCTCCAGGGGAGGATTGCCTCCTGCTTAGTCTAATCAACTGTACGTCGCTCTGGATAAGAGCGTCTGCCAAATGCCAATAATGTAATAATGTTTCTGCTGTCAGAGCCCCAGTCAGAGAGAGCAGGGGCAACTTCTCTGCAGGCAACCCGGAGGGGGGGAGAGGGGTGGGGGGGCAGTCCGAGTGTATCAGCACGCCTTGGAATGTGGCTCAGAATCTCAGCGTCGCAGTGCCCTGCTCACTCCTGAATCCGGCCGAGATTCTAATTAAAAATACCAAAAAAAACGAACAAATACAAATTCATTAAAAACACATGCTGTTGTTTTACCTCCCTTCGATTCGTAAGAACATGGACGCTGAGTATTCATCCCTGCACAATGCCCTGCTCCAGTGTTAGGGACTTATCTCTGCCTCTCACATGTGTTTTTCTTCAGTGCGACTTGGATGCACGGAGCCTCTTGTTTTGCTGGTTTTGCTGTTTGCTGTTGTTGTTGTTGCTGTTGTTGCAGTCGGGTGCATTAAAACTGGTAATTTGCTGGAGAGAGATTAATTCACGTCAGTTAAGATTAGCAGCCAGCCGTCGTGGCCCGGTTTAGAGAATTGCGCCTTTTTTCCCTGGTCTATCTGAACCCGCTGGGGAGGAAGAGAAGGAGAAAATAAATGAAATAAATAAATGAATAAATAAATATATATCCGGCCGTACCCAGCCTCCTGCATCGGGCGATGAGCCCCAGGGTTTGTGCACAAATGGAAAAGGGAGCGACTCGGAATCTGAATCCGCAGCAGATTGTGGAGTAGTGTGGGGGTGGGGGGAGGTGGAGGAGGGGGTGTGGAGATGGAGGGGGAGTCGCGGAGTCTCTATTATGATGAACGATTGCGGCCGCATTTAGAAAACGATCGATCCCCTTCCTCCGCGTGACGAGGGGCGATGATCACACAAAGGTGAATCCATTAACGGGGGGGGGGGGGGGTCCCGGTCGATCTCTCACCTGCGGGGGGAAGCCAGAGGTGCGCGGGACTTTCGCGGTCGCCGTGGAGACTGTGCACACCCCCCCGACCGGGGGGGGGGAAAGGGCTATTAATCTCCACTAGGGCCCAAAGGGCAGGACAGCCCTCCTGCGAGAGGAGTTATTTGGAGTCCCCCCCCCCCCCCCTGCCTCGGTCCTGTGGAACGCCGGGAAAGGGCTCGGAAACTTTCCCCTTGGCAGTCGGACACAAGCGATGCCGGTGTGCTGTCGCCCTGGCAACAAAGTACACGGAATTCCACACCGCTGGGTTAGGACAACAACGCTGCGAAGCACTGCAACTTCCACACCGCTGGGTTAGGACAACAACGCTGTGAAGCACTGCAACTTCCACACCGCTGGGTTAGGACAACAACGCTGTGAAGCACTGCAACTTCCACACCGCTGGGTTAGGACAACAACGCTGCGAAGCACTGCAACTTCCACACCGCTGGGTTAGGACAACAACGCTGTGAAGCACTGCAACTTCCACACCGCTGGGTTAGGACAACAACGCTGTGAAGCACTGCAACTTCCACACCGCTGGGTTAGGACAACAACGCTGTGAAGCACTGCAACTTCCACACCGCTGGGTTAGGACAACAACGCTGCGAAGCACTGCAACGGCCTGGTTAGTTAGTTTTTACACTCTCTCTCTCTCCTCGCAGGCAAACAACACTTTTATCTCACTGGAAATGTGTGTGTGTGTGAGAGAAAGAGAGAGAGAGAGAGAGAGAGAGAGATGTGATATATGTCATGCCAATAAACTTGGAATTTCATTGAATTTCATTGAATTGAATTGAGTAAAATTAGTAAAAAAATATATATATCTTTAGTATACAATACAATACAGTAACGCAATTTGATTGGCCACTTAGTTCATCGCTCAGTTTTGTTCTCACGGTTTAATTGTTTGTTTATTTTATCCTATCCCAGGGGACAGGACGTGGATGCCACCAGACCTCGAGACCAGTAAAGCAGCTAATGAACTCATTATCCCGGATCAATGTGACAGGAACAGAGCCCTGTCATTCACTCACCATGCAGAGGACCAAAACTCATATACAGAAATCATTTTACATGTTTTGGATTCTTCTGTCCGCTTCGTGCTTTTGATTTGTGTGACCATGTAATTTTTAATGTGAGATTGCCATTTTTAATTTCCACCTAAAACGTATTCAGATCATTTGGCTGCCTCAAGATACATGTAAGATTTCATCAGGTAAATGGATTTCAGTTGAAAACATAGGCCAAATCCATTTATGGCCACCTAATCAATACGTTGTTAATGTTTAATTATAAGTGCGTATACCATCGCAGCTACAGCGCCGTGTGCGTGGAAAGTGTCCAATAACAGATTCAGAACGCGCGCTTTGCCAATAACAGGTTAACCTCTGCCAGGCGAAGGACACTCAATTCACGCAGCTAATTTTAAACGCGGCAGTATGTCGGAAAAAAGTTGTGGGGTTTTTTTTTTTCTTCTTCCCAGCATGCTCTGGGAGCGCGGTGACGCCGGATTGGCCCTGTTACTGCGCGCACCACGGCCTCCTGGGAGTCCTCCCTGCCCTTTTAAAGTTTCCAACTGAACAGGGAACGAGGGGGGAAGAGGACCGCATCAATAACCGGGGTAAACGCTTGAAACGCGGCTTTTATTCCGAGTCCAAAAAGACCGAGCTTCCTCCCCTCGTCTGCGTTTGAAAGGAACCTCGGAAGTTTAAAAGCATGAAAGTATAAAAGTATGCTAAACACAGATGTGCTTCCCTTTCTGTTCTTTTTCAATGTGGTAACATCAGAAGGAAATACGTATGTGCAACCTAGATTATTATTATAATTTTTTAATATCTTTTTTTTAAAGTTATTTTGTAAACATCATCTGGTGAAGAGTAAAGAACATGCTTGGCAGTCACTCCTCTTGCCTGTTTCGTTGCTTGCTCACGTTTGAATTCCTAATCCCCTTCTACAGTTACGGAGGTGAAGAGCGTAGCTCCGTGTCTTGGCTGGCGACGGTTCCTCGGTGCTCAGGTACTCAGAGGATGGCACTCGAGGGCTCTGTAATGGCGGAGGGAGAGCTGAAGTTGTTTTTTACGCAGAAGAGCAGATAAAATGTTAATGTAGCTTTCAGTTTAACTCGACTTTGCCATGTCAAAAAAATGATTTCTACTATCATCTCTATTGTCTTAGCCTGATCCCAAATCATGAACCTTGATTTGATTGATTTGATTTGCACGTACACACACTCATTCACACACACCACACACACACTTACACACACACACACACACACACACACTTACACACACATACACACACACACACCACACCACATGAATCACACACTCACATATACACACACACTCATTCACACACACCATGCACACACATAAACACACACACACACACACACACACACAAACACATCACACCACACCACATGAATCACACACTCACATGTACACACACACACATGTACACACACACATACATGTCTATAATCAACACAATCATGTGTTTTTTATTTAAGACATGATGAGATGTCCTTTAAGTAGTGTTCTCCATGGGCAATATTACATTATTACATTGGAACTATTACAGAACTATACTTAGTGATCACTTTATTAGGTAGACCTGTACACCAGCTTGTTAATGCAAATTATTTAATCAGTCAATCATGTGGCAGCAACTAAATGCATACAAGCATTTAGAGTTTGCAGAGAATGGTACAAAAAACAAAAAGCATCCAGTGAGCAGCAGTTTTGCGGACAGAAATGCCTTGTTAATGAGACAGGTCAGTGGAGAAGGGCCAGACTGGTCAAAGCTGAGAGGAAGGTGACAGTAATGCAAATAACCACACATTACATCAGTGGTGTGCAGAAGAGCATCTCTGAACACACAACACATCAAACCTCTAAGTGGATAGGCTACAGCAGCAGAAGACCAATAAGTCTAAAGAATAATTTTTAAAAAGTCTAATAAATATCTAATAAAGTGCTCACTGAGTGCATATGTACTGTACAGGTAGAACTTATATATACCTATTATTGAACGCTCTCTTTCACCATTATTCAATCATGGCAGCTTTTCTATTACTGGAGTTCAAATTGAGGTTAATTTGAAATGTATAGTCTATACATTTGTGTAAAATGCAGATATGTCACTTTAAACCCACCTAAGTACCTTTTTCAGCCTCAGTTATTTTTTTTATAAATCGAGCAACTCAAGCGGCAAATAAGCACAACTTGGGAAATCATCTCATTATTACACTTACGCTGAGATCCACAAACATTTTCACCACGGAGGCCCTGGGTTTCTATGTCTTTGCTGATCCTGTTGTTTGGATTTGATTTCATATGGGCTTCAGTCAGGTCTTATGACACCAGCCACAGGCTGAGACTACACCAGTCTGGAGACTAGCGTGTTCACACGCGTGTGCGCGTGTAATCAGCGTTGAAATCCCTCACATGTACAAATAATATATTATCAATTGCGTCACCTGTGAAAATAGCGATGCCTATCCTTAGCTGTTACATTACATTAATTCCATAAATCAATTACATTAAGGTTATTGTATTCAGGCTTGTAAAAGTAGGTTTGCATCATATGCAAAAAATATATATTTTTGTCATATACTGATGAATTCCGTCATAATGTTTAAATTGTGGTGAATTCCGGACCAGGAGTGAGGACCCCAGCACACCCTGCGGCTCTCCAGGACCAGGAGTGAGGACCCCAGCACACCCTGCGGCTCTCCAGGACAAGGAGTGAGGACCCCAGCACACCCTGCGGCTCTCCAGGACCAGGAGTGAGGACCCCAGCACACCCTGCGGCTCTCCAGGACCAGGAGTGAGGACCCCAGCACACCCTGCGGCTCTCCAGGACCAGGAGTGAGGACCCCAGCACACCCTGCGGCTCTCCAGGACCAGGAGTGAGGACCCCAGCACACCCTGCGGCTCTCCAGGGCCAAGAGTGAGGACCCCAGCACAGCCTGCGGCTCTCCAGGTTTAGTCTAATCTACTGTAAATAGCTTTGGATAAAAGCGTCAGATGAATAACTGTAATGTACTGGCATTGCAGTGTGATGAGTAGCACCCAAAATGGCGGCACAAGGCCCTGACCAGCCGGTCTGGAGTTTGGTGGCTGTGGCTATTTACCATTTTCATTTCTGTAGCTCATTTCCCGTTCCTCGTTAGCTTTAATAAGACGGACACGCCGCCATTCCGCCCCCGGATTAGCGCTAACACCGCCAGCGTTCCCGTAATCAACACTCTTCATCCGGAATTCCCGAAAACATGTCAGCGGTAAGTGCCGTTCTTTCAGAAGGAGCGCGCGCGTGTTTCGGCTAAATCAAATATCCACTTGAAGACGGAACAGCGATTCCATTATAAATGACTTTTTTTTACACGCACGCCGCCCTCTCCAGCCGTAATCGCTCAGAAATCAATAACGTCTTTGAGCTGCCGGGATCATTACGCGGATATTTCACCGTTTCAGGTTTCGCTCATCCGAGGAAGGTTCCGGAATAACAACGAAGAAGGCCTGACGCGTACGGATGGTTTTCAGCATAAACCAGGTCTGTCCCCTGTGCTTTTTAACATGCACGATGCAGTGTGGTCATTACTGTACGTACACACAGCGTGGAGTCATTTACCCTCATTACTGTTTCTGCTCCTATTCTCAGGCTTCTGTACGTCAGTACTTCTCACACACAGTCTTTAGAAATGTGATTTAAAAAATAATATTTACCAATTGTTTTGCACAGATATACAACCCGCAAGTGGGAACTAACAATTTATGAGCTCAAACTCAATTTTATTCTAGGCCTAAAATTAATCGGTGTCAGTGAAACTGGTCCTGATTATAGCTTGTTTACATTTGGGCCACAATACACTTTTCTTTAACTGACCCTTAAATGCCTAAACTGATCCACATTCATCTTTGACTTGTCTGCTATCTGGCATAACCTGTGAACTCTGACTGAGCCACTCAGGAGCTTTCAAATAGGTCATGTGACTGAGGTCTGGGTCATGTGACAGATGTCTGTGTCATGTGACTGATGTCTGGGTCATGTGACTGAGCTGTGTATCATGTGACAGAGGTCTGGCTCATGTAACAGAGGTCTGTGTCACGTGACTGAGGTCTGGGTCATGTGACTGAGGTCTGGGTCATGTGACTGAGGTCTGGGTCATGTGACTGAGGTCTGGGTCATGTGACTGGTTCCAGGTCATGTGACAGAGGTCCAGGTCATGTGACTGAGGTCTGGGTCATGTGACTGATCTGTGAAAGTCTCTCCAGGTCGATGCTGTCACACCTGTGGGGAAGGCTGCAGGTGTTATCACACGGTGATCTGCAGGGCACCGCAGACACACGCAGGTCTGTTCCGCTGCATGTTGGGCTCAAAGGAGCACCCAGACCGAACAGGGTTTTGACTGAACCCTGACAACATGTTTCTATGGCAACAAACTCCAGACAAAGCACAGGCTGTGTTTCTGGTTTGTTGGTGATTGTGGGGGTGCGGGGGTGCGGGGGGTGGGGGTGGGGGGGGTTGACATAATTGTGACAAAAGCAGATCGGCTTAACACCTGTTCGGTTTTTTTCCAGGTAGCAGGGATTTTTGCATGTTAAAAGGCCATGTTAGCCATGTTCAAGGCCAGGTTTACCAAAGAGCTTAGCATGCGGACATAGAGAATGTGTACCAACCTTAGGAGGACATCACATCCTGAACCACTGTGTCAACTAAGGGATGGCCACACGCACAAACACACACACTCACATGCATAAACACACACACATGCGCACACACAAACACGCAAACATGCTCTCTATCAAACACACAAAAACACACAGGCACACAAGCACACACACTCACACACGCACAAACACACACACATACTCTCTCTCAAACACATGCACACACAGGCACACAAGCACACACACACACACGTTCATGCACAGACACACACAGACCCCCCTACACACACACAGGCACACACAGTGGTTGGAATCAGTAGGAGGTATTAATGAGCCCTACTTAGACCTGCTTGTCTAATCAAGCTAAAGAGCGGAGGGCTCATCACAGTGCCTCCACTCCATGCAGGAAGAGAACGGCTTCACACCAAAGGGCCAATCAGTGCAGCCCTCATTAAAGGGGAGGGGGGGAGGGGGGAAGTTATTAAAGGGGATGGGCTAAAATACAGGCCACACAATGCAGGTCTGAACAAGGACTAATAATCATACAGAATAGGTTAGAGCGCCATATTTAGGGAATGTGATGTTGAAACATATATCTGCGCAGGTTATGGACACTGAATGGGGATGATGCAGAGGGTGAGGTAGGATTTGTTCAGTTGCATCTGAGTGGAAAAACAGACTGTTATGAAAGACAGATTTGAACGTATAAATGTTTCGATCAAAAGCTCTAAGTGCTGAACTTCTGTCTTTTGTGTAAAAAACAAAAGTATGAATAATTGCTGTGACTCTATCAGATCACAGACCGGCACCGCAACGCACCTAAAGTCTACCCCCCCCCCAGCCTGTTTTAGATACGCCCACTTTACCTGATTCTGCTTGCTACATTACATTATTATATTGCAGTTATTTAGCATTCATCCAAAGGGACTTACAGTTGGGACAATCCCCCCCGGGAGCAATGCAGGGTTAGGGGGTCTTGCTGAAGGGCCCAACGGCTGCACTGATCTTATTGTAGCTACGCTGGGGCACAATTGGCTGGGAGCAGTTATGCCTCAGTGACGGACAGGTGTAAGATGATGGAGGGGAGGATTTTGACCCCCCCGTCAGAAACTGTCAGTGCTAACGAGGGAACGAGGGAGAGGGAGGTAAAGAACTGAAGAGGGTATAAAGGGAGAGATAACAGGCGGGGAGGGGGGCTGGTGCGGGATGGAGAGGGGAGTTTGGGTAGGGGGGGTGTGAGTTTGGGTGGGGGGGGGGGGTGAGGGATATAGAGGTGAGTTTGGGTAGGGGGGTGTGAATTTGGGTGGGGGGGGGGTGAGGGATATAGAGGTGAGTTTGGGTAGGGGGGGTGTGAGTTTGGGTGGGGGGGGGGTGAGGGATATAGAGGTGAGTTTGGGTAGGGGGGTGTGAGTTTGGGGTGGGGGTGGGGGGTGAGAGATGAGATGAGGGACCTCAGCCAGCTGTTCTCCTGCGTGGGGTGCGGATGGGGGTAGTATTTGGGGAGATGCCCTTGACAGTGAAGGTTGTGGGGAACGGTGTGGAGTGAGTGTTTTTGGGAAGCCCCCCCCCCCCCCCCCGACAGGCCGGGCCAACCCGCCGTATGCGCTGAGTCAGCGCGCCCCTGACCGCCACGCATTCATCACCCCGCGCCAAGGTCGCCATGGAGACACATCGGGTGAATCCAGCTGAGCTCTGAGCCTTCCTCCGACCCTACCCTGCCTACTACTATCACTACTACTACTACTACTACTGCTCCTACTACTACTGCTACTACTGCTACTACTACTACTACTACTACTACAAACACTACTGCTACTGTTACTGCTACTACTACTACTGCTACTGCTACTACTACTACTGCAACTACACATACTGCTACTACTACTACTACTACAAACACTACTGCTACTATTACTGCTACTACTACTACTGCTACTGCTACTACTACTACTGCTCCTACTACTACTACTACTACAAACACTACTGCTACTGTTACTGCTACTACTACTACTGCTATTACTGCAACTACACATACTGCTGCTACTACAAATACTATCACTACTACTGCTACTGCTACCGCCAATACTACCACTACTACTACTACTACTACTACAAATACTACTACTACTATTGGTACTATTACTATTACTACAAATACTACTGCAACTACTACTACTGCAACTACTACAGCTACAAATACTACTACTACTACTACTACTGCTGCTGCTGCTACTACTATTGCTATAACTAATTATACTATTGCTACAACTATTAATACTGTTACTGCAACCACTACTATACTACTACTACAACTACAAATACTACTGCTACTGATACTACTTCTACTGTTACTGCTACAACTAAAAACAATAGTGTATCCAAAAAAACTTCCAGGTTGCTTCGCAAACCGAGACGGCCCATGTGACATTAAATACAGGTGTATACAAACGCACATCAAAACTACACGTCTGTGGAAAAAATACCATTACTGTCTGCGGCCCCTCACCCCGTACCATATTTAATATTTGTCCTGCAACTGTTACTCTCTATAATATCATGTCGCAGTGAGTCATGAGGTGCCCCACCCCCTCCGTATCGTTTCTGTACCCTTGTCCCTCCGCACTGTTCCCGGGGACGTGAGACAGACGCTGCCGCAGACTCGGGAGGGTAGCGAGGGGAATTGGGAATCTCTTTGACCCTGGCAGCTATTGAAACAGAAACGTCTGCGATGTGCGCTTAATTAACGCACGCCGCGCCCCTTGTTCCCTTCTTTAAGTTAATTAAATATGTGTTTTAGCTAATTAACGCCGTATTCCCCCGACGACTGACGAGCGAGAATTGCACCGCGCGTGAGCGAGCGAGCTGCGCCATCAGCGAACGCGTCGGAGGAAACGGGACCGCTGCAGTTTTCCACGCCACAAAAATAAAAAAAATAAAACATACGAGGAAATGAATTGACAGGGGCTTCGTCTGTCTTTTCTGTTCTTTAATAATTCAGTCAAAATCTGCCGATTCATATCCCAGTCCCAAGAACAACAACCACCACACTTTTCTGAAACACAATTCACAGTAAGAAGCCTACATTTCTGTCTTCCACAATAGTGCAGATATTTTTGAGGTATCTTGTGACTGAGTCAAAATGTAGGAGTTCTGTTTACTGTGTAATAAAGAGTAAAGGTTTTTTTTTGTTTTTGTTTTGAGTAACCATGTAAAGGGATTTGGATTAAACATGGATTAGAGTATTTGCGTTTTGTTATTGGATGTTTTGTATGAGGTGCTTTATGTATGAGTTACAATACATCGTTATATCTGTCTCCCTGTAAAATAAAAACTTGTGGTTGACTCCCATTTGGTTCTCAGCTCTGTTGGGTTTTGCATTTTTATAAAAAATTTATGATTTTTCAATGTGTTTTCATTTTTGTTATTTGATTTCTGGTGTATAGATATGGTTTTTAACCCTACAAATGATTCTGTATATTGTATTTTCTCATGTTGTTTTTGTTTTATTATCAGTGCAAAGGTATTTTGTGCTACTTTAATGGAGGAAAGGTTCTATATAAATGTCAGGTACCTCCAAAAATCCCGCGGTCTTAGACATTTGGCCTTGTGGCTTGCAGGCTAAACCCAAGAACGGTTATTCTCCTCATTTCCCTGGACAGCGACATCATTTGTGTGTGTGCTTATTACTCATGTCCAACTGCTTTCACACAGAACTTGTGCAAATATTTCCCTTGCAACCAGGAGTCAATATACAGGACTGCCTTCCTGTAAAGGGAGAAAGAGGGAGAGAGAGAGGGGGGGGGGGGTACGACTACGACGACAGCAGTATTTCTAATTGTAATTATACTGTAAGCAGTATTAACTATTGTTCATGTTTTCCTTTATGTACTATTATACATATGTCTGCTTCTTGTTTGCTTTGGCAATATTTAATATTTACTGATGTATGTCCTGCCAATAAAGCATGTTGACTTGAATTGAGAGAGAGAGAGAGAGAGAGAGAGAGAGAGAGAGAGAGAGAGAGAGAGAGAGAGAGAGAGAGAGAGAGAGAGAGCGTGTTCTATAATGTACTGTAATACTGCGATTCATATTTATCTACCTCCTTAAATAATTCACTTATATAACTGCCAAGCTACGGTACTCAAATTATTTTTAATTGGTCTCCGCGAGAGATAAGCCCATTAAAAACAAAAGGAAGGCAACGCACTGTAGATACCGTGATTAATACCGCACCTTTTATTAATAATGAAATATATAAGCAAAAACTCGGAGAGGGAATACCGCCTCTGTTCCCGGGCACTGAGGAAATGCGATACACAGCATGAATATTTACTGCGATGGCTATGACGGGCGAAATAAACGCGTGCGTAATACACGAGTGCGCCCAGAAAGCGAGAATGTGCTTCGCGGAGCGAAATCGCACTAAGCATTAATACAAATGTGCAGAATCTATATTAGTGTAAAGATGCAGACTCGGCCCCTCATATTCGGCTGATTATGAAATATGGCGCGTGGTTATGAGTGACCTTGGTGAATCACCGTCCTGCAGCACAAGGCATCGGGGATAATGCGAAGAGGGAGGCTGGATTGTAAAGTTTGGAGATTAGGCCGGTTTATGTAGCTTGACGCAGGAGGGCACTGGGCGGGTCTGAATTAAAGCCGCCGTTATCCTCCAATGAGCTGTGTCGGGGGGCGGAGCCTGCGTGGCATGGGATAGGTATCCGTCACAACCTTCACGTTTGACCTCTTCATCCTCCACCTCCTCATCCTCTTTGAGACTGCGTATGAGGAGATGAACCAATCCCTCTCCATCCTGGTCCTTGACTTACAGAACACAAGAACACAGGAACACATAGTGAGGAGAACAGATCATTCAGCACATCTAGAACATGAGAACATGAGAACACATTACAAGGAGAACAGGCTATTCAGCTCACCAAAAATATAATAACACATAATGTGGAGAACAGATCATTCAGCACATCTAGAACATGAGAACATGAGAACACATTACAAGGAGAACAGGCTATTCAGCTCATCCAAAATATAATAACACATAATGTGGAGAACAGGTCATACAGCTTATCTGAGCTCATTTACCTGAAAAGCATCGAGCACTGTGTTAACAGTGGCCCTGAACATTTGAAAGCCTTTACCTATACTCCGTGACAGATTTCTGTGTTAAAAGAACACTTTCCAATATCTGTGCATAATTTAGGTACTTACATCCCCTCTTTAAGCGAAAAGAACTCATCTTCAAAAGCCCTTTTTTAGGTTAGTTTATTAATCCCTTTCATGAATCTAAAAACCTCAATGAAATATCACCTTCTCCCCTCCATCTTGTTCAAGGCCCTGAGTTATTAGGGAGTGCACGTCTTTTTACGCCAGGAATCAAAGGAGTTGCCCTTCACGGTAGTTTCTCAAGAGCTCCTGTGACTTTCACGTAGTGAATACAGATTGAGGTCCGTAGACAGTGGAGGTGTGTTCTCCTCTGCGATCCACTGGGCCCACAAGGTTCATCGAGCTCTGAGACACAGGCGGCTGTACAATATGATTGTGAGTCTGATTATGGGGCAGCCCGTTGGGCAGTGGCTCAGGTACATGACCGGCACCTGGAGGGTCGGTGGTTCAAGCCCCGATGTAGCCACGATAAGATCCACACAGCTGTTGGGCCCTCGAGCAAGGCCCTTAACCCCACACTGCTCCCTGGGTGCCACACGGTGTCTGCCCACTGCTCCAAGTAACTAGGCTGGGTCAAACACAGAGGATACATTTCCCCACGGGGTTCAATAAAGCACATCTTCTTCTAATCAGAAAGCACACCTTTGTGCACTTTGAGGTAAGCTAAAGCACTTGCTGCCTTGCTGTTTTCAAAGTGCGACTTTAGAATCCGCATCAGGATATTTGGGAAATGGTGGTTCCACACAGACGGCATGCTATGATGAGTTATCGAGTTCATGAAGACTCAGACAGCTTGTGTCAGTCTATTACATTACATTACATTATTGGCATTTGGCAGACACTCTTATCCAGAGTGACGTACAGTTGATTAGACTAAGCAGGAGACCATCCTCCCCTGGAGCAATGCAGGGTTAAGGGCCTTGCTCAAGGGCCCAACGGCTTATTGTGGCTATTGTGGATTAGAACCACCACCCTTGCGTGTCCCAGTCATTTACCTTAACCACTACGCTACAGGCCGCCCCTATTAAACACATAGCTGGATCAAACAGGTGATCTTACTGTAAGTGTGTCTATCCCTTTCTTAAAAATGCATATGGGCCATCCCATAGTAAGACTGTGGGAAGACACAGGTTTGCCAGACAGAAAGGAAACAAAGAAGTTAGTGTTTACCATCCCCTGATTCAATTGCCAATACGTTGTTCTCTCCCTCTCCATCTTAGCCGGTGTGTGGTGAGCGTTCAGGCACAAAATGGCTGCCGTTGCATCACTCAGGTGGGTGGTGGTTGAGGTGAGTTTCCCCCTCATCACTGCAAAGCGCTTTGAGTGCCTAGAAAATGCAATGATCTATCAATCTATCCAGTGTGAGCTAACTCAACTACAGCTGTCTCAGCTCTGTAAAAATGATGGAATTAATATTAATGCAGGTTTTTATAATGACATAACCTTCATATTAACACGCAAAGAAGATGCACAGCACCAATCAGAAATATGTGAAGAAGTGAAGAAGTGGTAGTGCTAGGCCCGGCATCATAAGGGCTGGGAAATGTCATATTTAATTGTGGAGGATTGCCCAGCGATAGCCGGGATTTCCAGGCTGAAGTCAGCAGGTGTTCCCCCAGAGACGTGCTGCTGAATCCAGGCTAAGTGAGGCTGACGGTCCCTGGGGGACGGGGCATGATTAGCCATGAGCCACGCCCAGGGGAGGAAGGTTGTGATTCAGTGTGATTACCCACACGTCATCGAGCGCCAGCGCCCCCCGCTGGACGCCGGGGTGAGTGCGGCCCGCTGGAGCACTGGGGGCGTGGCGCATTGGAGCGGCCTGGTCCGGGTCGTGCTGTGAGACGGTGCTCACGAGCGCCTCTGCGGTTGGCCCCGGTGTCGGTCGTTCTGACCCGTTTTCACTGTAAAGGCAACGGTACAATTGAGGTCAAAATACAAAGACAAGACATTTTTTCCCAAAAGGGAATGTAGTCACAATCTGTGTTTTCTTCTTCATCTAATGCCGCCCCATGTGCTGATTTTCTTTAAGTTACTGTGTTATTACTCGAATACAGCGCTACTTCTGCGGATGAATCAGGGACAGATTACGCCACTGTCTCTCACACAGACACATCGGCTTCCCTACTTCCCTACTCTCTGGCTCCACGCTGTACAACATGGCGGCACCGGTAAACTTGAGTTCCATGATCTCAAAATGCTTTGCACAAGCCTGTGGATAGACAGGGGCTGACGTAACAGGCACTTAGTCCATATATCCATTTTCCTCTGGTTCCATTACCGCTCTTTACCTACACTCTTCCACTGGGTAATTGTCCACAGACATGTATTTTTGGCAGACGGTCTTTTTGGCAATGTTCAAGTATTGAATAACTCTGCCATCACTGAAATGACTCGTACACTGTATCCCAATGTGTGGCGTGACATGAAATGTGACATGAAATATCTGCCTTTGTTAAAAATGTGTTAAATAAAAGAAAGGGGAAATTAAGTGATAAAAGTTTTTAATCTCATCAAACCGTTCGAGCGGTGGCCATTTTGCGCTTAATTGTTCTGACTCGGGGCCGTTCTCCATTCAAACTGTCTGAAAGAGACGACTTTTGGTGTTAATGCGACTCCCTCAAAACTATTAGGTCCTTTTGATCAGAATGCATGAAATTGTATAACCGATCGCCTGCCAACTGCAGAATCCGATAATAACGAGCGATAAAATGTGCTGAATTGTGTCGATTTAAGCCACTGGATGGCTGCCCGACTCAAATGTTTTGCCAAAACCAACTACAATTCAGACAAAGTTTGGTGAACTGTGCGTTGCACTGTACATTTTGCGTGTACATTGTATATATACGCAAAGTCTACATTTGCAGTGTATATTTGCCAATTTACCATGGACATGAAAGTGTTTGGATCCGCCATAATCTTTACAGACGCTTCTGCATTTCAACAAAATGGAGTCTAACCTCGACACTGTCACTCGCTTCTTCAGAACACTGTTCTCGTTGTCCTGCAGTAACTGCAGCGGTTTACATGTAAATGACAAAAGGCCCCACTTAAAGGCCAATGCGGGAACACAGAATGAAAGATGTTCTGGTGCTCCTGCACACTCTACCACTCTAGCCACATGACCCAGCATAAGGACATGAATATTCAACGTCGTGACCGGGGTAAGAACCGCACAAGAACAGATTACGGAGATTAAGTCCAGCACCAGGAGGCCGTCTAGAGTTCTCCTGCCCTACTGCGCAGAATCTGACTTCCACATTGGCTGGTTGGGTCAGCAACAGAGCGTGTGATTGGCTGGAGTCCACAGCCAGTGTATTACACCGGCCTGATGACATCACAGTAGAGTAGCCAGTAGCCAGTAGTGGCGTTATCCCACCTCCCCATGCCCCTCCCCCTTCATGTCAGCTGACATGACAGAAGTTGGACTTCAACATCAAGGCCTTTTTCCAAACCGCATACGAGCATATTACTCGTACTAAATGTCAGGCTGATTATAATTGAACTGTCGTACGAGTAAGTATGAGGTTTTTGAACACAGCCCTACCTCTTGACATTGCAAGAGGTGCAAACACACAGGGGGTGAGGTCAAGGATACAAACGGTGATGTTTTTTTATTTATTTATTTTTTTACGATGAAGAGGCGCGATCCAGCCGGCTGCCTGCCGTTCACCATCTGTTGTTTTCAGGGCAGTAGATTGATGACATCACAAACGTAGCTGTGTGAACCGTCTTTAGCCCGCGGTGTAATACCATTTTCACCGCCTGTTATTAATCATCTTCCCCCATTTAAATGAAACACCGGCGTCTAATCATCATCATTTTTTTTAAGATAACAGATGCATAAAGCGGAAAGCAAGATGAGACGCAGTTGTGTAATATTATTAATTTCTAATCCATAGATTCATAAAAGTATATACTATCAAGAAGGAGTGCCAGGTATAGTGTGTGACGATACTGTATACTATGTACAGTATTTATACAGTATAATGCTCTTTAGAATATTTTTAGTTTATGGTCAATATTTGTAATGCTAAAACTAGGAATCATGGAAGATGGTTGGTAGATGGTTAGTTAGTAGATAGAGGGGGAGAGAGAGAGAGGGTGGTGAAAGAGAGGGAGAGAGACGGAGAGAGAGAGAGGGAGAGAGACCAAACAACACTATCACAATAAATTATGTTCTTTAATTTATTGTTATGAATTAATTATTATTTGAATTTGTCTAATGTTTATTAACACATTTACATGTAATTGTCATGTAGATCATGCATTGCACTTTGTATATACATGTATATTACAAAGCTTTGGCAACCCGTACATACGTATATGAAAATATGTGGTGTGAATAAAGCATTTTTAATAGACTGGAAGTGAAGTGACAGGCAGAGGGACGGTGAGGTTAATAACCTTAAACCTTAACTCCTTCACCAGAGCACCACGGGACGTTTGACAGCCATTAGGATCTCAGTTTATCGTCTCATTTAATTGAAATCATCCCATCGTCCCAGAGACGCTCGCAGACAGCGGGGGCCCCGGGGCCGTCTGTGCGACGGCGGTCTCTCCGAACGTTTCATCCACCGTCCAGACGCAGTGAGAGTGGGACACGCATGTGCGCGTAACACAGAGCACACCGCGTATGTGCATATTTTACGCTCGTACGCTGTCATAACTGTAACCATAGGCGGCGTGTGTAATAGGTTTGGGGAGGCTGAGCCTCACCTAATTTCTAATGAATGATTTCAATAAATTTAAATGAATCATAATAAAGTATTCATTGACGAACGGGGCTTTTAGGTCGGACGAGCCTTCCCTAGTGAAACACTCATCGACCGCCTCTGTAACCTTAGGCTTATTGAATTTACACATTTGGCTGTGATATTGTGCTTTGCATGTGTGTGTATTATACATATTTACACATGCCACACTGTTCAGACCCCATTCAAAATGTCAATCTGCATTCCAGTTGTATTTATTTTGGATTCAAATGCTTTTCTGTACTCTATTCATCGTGCCTGCAGATGGGCGGGGTTCACACTTTTAGGTTCGTTTCATTTGTTGCAGTACTCCAGGCAAGCTTAGTCAAACGCAGAGAAGTATTAGAATCCAAAACAAAT
>NC_083760.1:3101129-3116129 GCF_963514075.1 Conger conger | reverse complement strand
GCGAGCACAGAAAAGTGTGTGAATCTGAAACAGTGATGTATGTGACCCCGGTCTGACACATAAACAGCTGGAGATTTCCCGAGGGAGTTTCAGGTTAAGCACTGTGCCCCACGGGGGCCTGGCCGGGACTTAAACTGGCAACCTCTCCTTTCAAGCCAAAGCACAGTTACCCCTGCCCTGCTGCATCTCTCACTTCGCCCTACACCAGGGCCTCTCGGTCTGACAGGAAGTGAACAACGCGCTGTTACCCAGGCAACACGTTTTGCTCCGGGACTGCGAATGCCGTCAAACTCTCCTGTTGACGTGCAACATTACCCGCCCCCTGCCTGTTGCCCCCGGCGACGCGCACATCGGCACAGAGACTCCGCTCAGGGCTGCGGAGATGAGGGTCAGCCGAGAGAATGACGCACGACATACACATACACATGTACACATACACATGTACACATACACATGTACACATACACATGTACACATGTACACATACACACACACACACACATACACACACATACACACACACACTCACACACACATACACACGTACATACACACACATACACACACGCGCGCACACACACACAGACACACACGTGCACGCACACACACAACTGGGTAATATCACGCACGCGCATGCACTCTTAACGACACTCTGTTAGTGCACTTAACTGGGTCCACACATGTACACACACACTTAACTGGGTAATATCACACGCACACACACAGACACTGTTAAAGACACTCTATTAGTGCACTTAACTGGGTAATATTAAAGGTACATTAGCGGTCCGTTGGGGGGTAAGTGGTGCTGTAAGAGGGATTGATCGCCCGGCGGAGTGTTGCCGAGACTGCTGGCATCACCTCCGAGGTCCCGTCCACTTAATGATGTCATGCGTCTCGCACATTCCCGGTGAAAAATGGCGGCCATTTTGCAACCGGCTCTGACACCTCACTTAAACCGCTATTTCAAGTGGTTAACAAGGGCCCCGGCTCCTTCTGAGCCCGGACGGAGAGACTACGAGAGACGGAGAGAAATATATATTAAAAATAAAAAAAAACACTGCACTGCGATGCTCTCTTTAGATGACAGGGGCAATGAAAGGGGCCTTCATTATCCTGTCGACAGCGTGGGTTTAGACTGAGAGGCTGTGGTTCATACACACGCTGCCTGTAGATAAAAACATCTAATAAAAAAACACCCTCAATCCCATCTGCCACGAGAGAGGATAAAAATAACCCCAGCATGCATTGTGTAACTTCCTCTTTTGTATGTTAAATCAGGTAAAAGCGACACTTTCTATCCAGAACTGGGTCAGATGCGTACCTGTTTTGGCTTCAAATACTTTTCTGTTCCAATACACCAGACAAGCTCAGTAAAAGCACAGAAAGGTATTTGGATCCAAGGTATTTGAACCAGGTCAGTTATTATTACAAAAGGAGCATTGGCTGTAATACAGAGGCTGTAAATAAATTCTACTTAACATGCTATGAAATATAAATATATATCAATATGAAAATGATTTCAATAAATTATTCCTAAATAAGGAAGATAATAATGTAATGCTGTGCTAGCCAATCGGGTGATCTCTTTCTGTCTCCCTGTAGAATACAGACAGCCATTCGATCAGAGTTTCGTCCCTGGTTTTTGAAGTGATCTCTGACATTGAAGTCCTTTTTATCGACACAGACTGGAGGAAATCGGACTGAATGGCCTTATCACTGTGCTATTACGCATTCTTATGTTCCTGGGTCCTTGGTAAAAGCAGAAGAAAGGACCAGGTGCGTTCTATGAAGGGATCTCTTTTTTCCTTTTTTTCCCCCTCCTATTCATAATGGGTGGCCTCGAGAAAATGAATAAGCGAAACTTAGATAAAGTATTTCATCACATCATAGAATTGATCATTTCAATTCCATTTCATTTGTACAGAGACACTGGCTCAATGACATATCACTGTGGAGATGCGTAATAAATCGCATGGCGTAGCACGTTTTTACCACCCCTTTGCGCTGTTTTTTAAGCAGCTGGGAATGTAGTTAAATGTCAGCTACAGCAAATACTTTAGTTCTGAATCGACGGCTGATGCTCACAGCAGCAGCCTTTGGCAGCGTTCTAGAACTCCAGTGCCGTCAGTGACCCGTAGCGACTGTGACATCAGCATTAGATTGTTCAGGTATGAGCACTCTGAGGGCCAAAGCACAGTTTTGGCCAGTGCTGTATGCATTTACTTTACGCAAATAAAAGTAATTCCGTTTTTGCCTCTACTTTGTGTGTTTAGACGGAGGGTACGGGCAGATGTTCGGTTCATTGGACCAAAAAGTGGATGGAGCTACCACACATTATATCAATCAAGTTTTATTTATATGGCACAAAGGCAGCTCAGAATGCTTTCCAGGCACAGATGAAATATAGATAATATGACACTCTCTGGGCTGAACCAATGATTGTGCTTCGCTGTGTAGAGGAAAACCTAGTGATTCATTCATTCAAAACGAAATGTCACAGTAGTTCCTCTAGTACTACTCCATATGTGGGTGAAGTCCACCACTGCATAGTGGTTAAGGTACATGACTGGGGCGGCCTGTAGCGTAGTGGTTAAGGTAAATGACTGGGACACGCAAGGTCGGTGGTTCGATCCCCGGTGTAGCCACGATAAGATCCACACAGCTGTTGGGCCCTTGAGCAAGGCCCTTAACCCTGCATTGCTCCAGGGGAGGACTGTCTCCTGCTTAGTCTAATCAACTGTACGTCGCTCTGGATAAGAGCGTCTACCACAAATCATTAAAGTAATGTCTTCCAATACAGTAACCGTAGTAACCATACAGCAACCATTTTCTAAAGCCATCTGCAGATAATTGAAATTCCATACAAGAGTGGAATTTCAGTTGCGTTAATTCCAGGTCAGATGTGTGCCCTTGCTCTTGCATGAAAACCTTTTCCCAAGCAAAAGAAGCACCAAAGCTCATGTTCTATCCCAAGGTAACACCACCGATTTCTTCTCATTTCTCACACAAGGTTGTTTGTTTTTGTTTTGATTTTACACTCAACATGCTGACACTCGGGTCTGAAATTGAACCAGAAGATAGCCATTGAATGTTTGTGATTTCCTTTTTGTGAAAAAAGCACATAGAAATAAGTATTCTCTCTTTCCCTGCTGGAGGAGCTCCCTCTGCAGAAACTACCAGAACTGTAACACTCTTATAGAGCTGTTAACTACCAGAACTGTAATACTCTCATAGAGCTGTTAACTATCATAGAACTGTAACTCTCTCATAGAACTGTAACACTCTCATAGAGCTGTAAATACCAGAACTGTAACACCCTTATAGAGCTGTTAACTATCAAAGAACTGTAACACTCTCATAGAACTGTAACTCTCTCATAGAACTGTAACACTCTCATAGAACTGTAACTCTCTCATAGAACTGTAACTCTCTCATAGAACTGTAACACTCTCATAGAACTGTAACACTCTCATAGAGCTGTTAACTACCAGAACTGTAACACTATCATAGAGCTGTAGCTATCATAGAGCTGTAACTCTCTCATAGAGCGGTAACTCTGTAGGCCAGTTCATAGTCCAGCGACAGAACAGAGACTGATGTGTTAAATGTAACCCTTTCATAGAGCCGAAGCTATCACAGATTTCAAACTCTCGCAGTATCACAGCATTCTAACTCACATTTGGCAGTTTGCAGTCGCGAAATATCTGGCCCCTCTTCAATGTACACCGGTTTACAAACACATTAAACGGGGGGGGGGGGGGGGGAGCACCCAAAAAAAAACAAGAACTTTGAAAAGCGAGAGTTTGCAGATGCTTTGAAAAGTATAGTTGGAGAGAGGGAGTGAGAGAAGAAAGGAGGGCGAGGGAAAGTAAAAGGAAAAGAGAAATGGTTTGGCAGACCTCTCCGGGGCGATTTGCATAAGAGGTGAAGGCTCCAGAGGCTGCGGGAGGATGGGACGGACGGATGGAGGGATGGTGGGACGGAGGGATGGGTGTGGAAAGGTGCCAGTTCCAGGGTGTTTGGAGATGCCAAAAGCAATTAGGCTCTTGCACCGTGAAAAGAGGGACACTTCCACCCCCCCTTCCGCTGGGCTCTGCTCCTCTGTTCCTCCACGGCGCTCGCTGTTCCAGCAGATGGGCTGTGGGGTTGAAAGGTGGCATCTGACCCCCCCCCCCTCCCCAGCCCCTCTCCTCTGCCAGGAGGAGCTGAGAGGATTTGGGAGGGATCCAGAGGCACGGGGAGCTCCGCGGAAAGGGGTGGCGGCCGGATCTTTCTGGAAAAAGTCGATTAAGGCTGGAGGCTGAATCTCCGGCTGGTGCCAGACAGAGCTTCTCCCCCCCACACCCCCAATCCCCCCCCCCCCCCCCCCCCCATCCTACCCACACCTCCCCAACCCCAACCGCACACACCTCCAACACCCCCAACACTCCCCCCCCCCGCCACCCGCCCCAAATCCTCTGGGACAGCAAGAGTCTTCAATCTGGCAGACCAAAGGATGGAGAGAGAGAAAGAGAGAGACTGAGGAGAGTGTACACTTGAAGGGAAACTCATTTAAATGGCCCCCCTTCAGAAGTGAGTTGTGATTGGGTGCTTGTGGCCTGTTGGTAATTAGGGCGGAGTCAGTCCTCCAGAGCTTTCTGCTTTAACAGGCTAAACAGGTTATTTAAAGAACCTAACTAATGCTGACCCTAACCTTGAGCCTAAAGTAAGAACTCAGTCTAAGTCCATAACAATAAACAATAACTACAATCATACTGACGTGAGCATCCACACTGAACAATAATGTTCTGTGAATAGCCATGATGCCCAGTGAATTCGGATGGATTTCGATTGATTGTCAGTGTTTCTATAGTTCCTGCAGCTGGAAAAATAATCTCTGATCCCAATCATGCAGTTTGTCACTGCCATTGTATTTGTGGTCTGGACTGGATGTTGGACATTGCATTTGAGTTAGAATGTTATTTTAAATGTAACGTTTTTTTACTTTTGTTATTGTTCTTGGTGTGGAAGGGGTTGAACTAACCTTAAACTAAAACCTAACCTAACTCTAATCCGAACTCTATAGCCAACCCATACCCTAATCCTAATCCATCCTACCCCTGACGCTGATCTTAACCTGAAGAAGCCTAAGACAAGGCGAAACGTTGTCGACTCGCATGCTTTGGAAGACGACAGAGGACACCATGATGTTGCTGACGGGGAATGCCCTCAACTGGCTCCACACATGCATGCAGATCCTGGAGGAACACTATCTAAAGATCCTGGAACAACTCACTAAGAAGTTGGAGAGAACCTAGCTGACCAACTGGCTGGAGGCATTCAGAAGACCCTGAAGACTCACAACTCCAGTCTCCACCAGCAACTGATTCACAGCTCGAGTGAATCATCCACCACCCCCACCCACGACCGAAAGAATCGCCAGCACTACACCCCAGAACCAGGGGGGAGTGGCCAACACTGAGACAGGCATACACCCCCAGAATCAGTGCTCCGAACCCTCACTGAGCTCCAGCACAAAACCGCACCAGGACCCACCCTTAACCCCCTCCCAGCTCCAAGACCTAACCCCTAACCCTAACCTTAAACCTAATGATAACCCTGACCCCTGACCCCAACCTTGCACCGCACCCACTCCCACCCCACGCCACTGGGGCCAGAGTCATCCCAGAACAACCTGGCAGGTCCAGGAATGGACCATCAGAACCAACAAGCCCAACATAATCCTGGGAGACTCCAACCTCTCCAGGATCCTCCAGATGGACAGCTACCCCGGAGCAACATTTTACCACATTGCAGGACTTCTGGAGAAAACCAAAGTAAATCCCAGAGTACAGAGAGTCATCCTGTCCGTCCTGGCAGCAGAAATCTGGATCCCACTAGTTGATTACTCCCAGAACCTGGACCCCCGCCAGGAATTCAACTTGGAGGAGATTGGTAATCACATCCTCAAAAACATTCCACATGTTCCAAAGCTTCCAGAGGAGGACTTCCACACTACACAGGATGACATCCACTGGGCAGAGAGAAAGGCTGGCAAGATGTTGGGACACTGGCTACAACATTTAAACTGAGAATCCCCACAAACTCAAACACAAGCGGGGAGGGGAACATGAATATTATACTACTGGCCAAAAACTTCTCACTGACCCAAAACCCAAAGCCTACTGGACAAAGGCCTATTATTTATGCCGACGGCAAACACCAGAAAAAAAAAAAAAAAAAAAACCCTCAGAGGAGAAGCTCAGGAGTTTCACAGAAAACTCAAACTAGCTGTCTTTTTTGATGGATCAGAAAACACAGACAAAACACCCTTTATGGCCAAATCCAACTGGGAACCCAGGGAGATTCAAATCCCTGGTATAATCTTACAGATTATCAAAGACAACCACACTCTGATCAAGGCACTGAACTCCAAAACTCATAAAGAACAATAAACAAATTGTTATCAAACCGGCTGACAAGGGGAGTGCCACAGTAATCATGGACAGAACACAATACATACATGAAGCATACAGACAATTAAACACCACACACTACAAAACATTAATTAGACTCATATATCCAGACTCAGTGCAGGAAATTTATAACATTATACAGACACTACTAGAGAATAAATACATCACAAAAAAAAGGGTTTTACCTAAGAGGGAGGAAAATCTTAGACCAAGGGTTTTTTACCTCCTCCCCAAAATACGCAAGCAGCCTCAGTCCTGGACCGTACCATACGAGGTCCTAGCAGGGAGACCTATTGTTTCAGACTGCAACAGCGAATCCTGCAGGATCGCAGAATACATAGATTATTTCCTCACTCCACTGTCAACTAAACACAACAGTTATATAAAAGACACATACGACCTCATAGGCATTATTAAAAACCATAAAATAGCACATGAAGCCATCCTATTCACAACTGACATTCAGTCTTTACACAACTATAAACACAGCAGCAGGGGTAACAGCTGTAAAACTCTGGATGGAGAAGTACCCAGACCACAGGCGCCCAGATACATCCCTCCTACAACTCCAAGAAATTAGCATCACAAAAAATAACTTTGAATTCCACAAAGAATTCTTCCTACAAATCCGCGGCACGGCGATGGGTAAAAGATTTGCACCAGCCTACGCTAACATTTACATGGCACACTGGGAGGAGACAGTTTTTTAAAAAATTCCCTAAACTACCCACCAATTATTTCAGATACTCAGACGACATATGGGGACACAGCTTAGAAGACTTCAAACACTTTATACACATCCCGTGTTCTCTCTGACCTCTGATGTGTGCGTGCCGTGTTTCTGCCCTCTGTCCGGTGATCGCACTCATTGTCTGCAGTTAAAAACCTCGCCGGCTGCACGAGTCTAATTGCTAATGCTTTTCTGGGAATTCGTCCTCTAATCGCGGGAATATGATTACTGATTTTTAAAAAGTATGAGTGCTTTGCAGCCTCTATTCAGCCCCTTACCACCAGTGTTAACGTGCTATGGCTCTGTGCAAACGTGCTATGGCTCCGCGCTAACGTGCTATGGCTCCGCGCTAACGTGCTATGGCTCCGCGTTAACGTGCTATGGCTCCGCGTTAACGTGCTATGGCTCTGTGCTAACGTGCTACGGCTCAGCGCTAACGTGCTATGGCTCGGCGCTAACGTCCATTGTTCAGGTGTTGAGGTCGATGTCAAGGTCAAGGTTAGCTCAATGTTTTTTTTGGGGGGGTTTTTTTTATAACCTTCTGGATAGAAGCGCCACAGGTCCAGCTAAACGGAGCACTCCCCACTGTGCCCAGTGCTGTACGTTTACACTGCCTGCTTCAGGGTAGCAACCATTAGGCTAAAAATCACATTTACTCTGAACAAGGAAGGAAGGAAGACAACTTAAGCAGACCGTCATCAGACCCTGTACCCCAGCCAGACCTCTGCCGTTCCACAACCTCCGTGGGAGCCAGGTCCCTCCCCCTCTCCGCACCTGCACTCCTCCGCGGTCATGACTGCTGTCCGCTCTGGCCCCGCGGTGGTGGAACGACCTTCCTGTGGACGTCAGAGGAGCAGAGACTCTGACCACCTTCAAACGTAGACTGAAAACTCGCCTCTTCAGGCTGCCCCTGTCCCTCCCGACCGCAGTGCTATGATTAGCCGTGTATACTATGCGTATGCGATACATGTAATGACTCATTATTGTACTACTCTTTGTGTTATAGTTGCCAAAACTGTGGTATTGCTACTTGGTCAGTTTATCTGATTATTCGACAAGGGTTCAAGTTTTTATCGATGTGATCACTCTAGCCCTTGAAACGGTGCTTCCCTTTAGGGTTCTCAGTGCACTTCTGATTAGCTCTTTATTTTATGTCTCTCTGGATAAGAGCATCTGCCAAATGACTAATGTAATGTAGCAGCCGTCTAGTCCTCAGTTCAATATTAAGGCTGGAGCTGCTACATCTAGACCTTGATTTGGGGTTTGGATGAAGGTTTGAGATATTAGTCTGTCGATGAACACACAAAAGAGATTTCAAATTAAATTGAAGGCTGTCTGGAGGATGGTACACTGTAGTTATGCCTTGTCTTGTGGCACTTTTTGTTTTGGTTTGTAGTTTTCGTCTTGTGTGCAATGTCGTCCACAAACATTTCATTTTTAATCTGTCTGGATAATGGGTCTGTGGTCTTATTGTAAGAAATATTTTTGCTCACCTATATAATTTAATGTGATACTGCAGGTTATAAAAACACAAGATAGCGAGATTGGAAAGACTGCAAAGAGGCAAGGCCCCGCAGAATTATGCAGCATAAAACAATTGGCTCAGTGACATCACAGTACCTGCAAACATAATGGCCTCACAAAGCCTTAAACCTCTAAAGGGTGGGGTTCATTTTGGAATGTTTTTTTTGTTGTTCAGAATTACTAGTCAGCGTTCTAGAACTCTCTTGCTTCCAATTGCCAGTAGTGATTGTGACATCAACATTAGAATGTTCGGTTCAGAACGTGGTCTGGGTCTCATGGTCTGGTATCTGTTAAAACACTTTATTCTAGTGGTTGTTTGGTACCCATGAGATTTCATCATAATTTTATTATTGTCTCAAAATATAGGTTCTTTGCGTGCCCGGGTTTTATTGGAAGATAAAGGAAATGCTGTGTATTCCACTCCTAATGCTGGCAGTGGGTATTATGAAAAGAAAAGGGATGTATGCTTTCTGTGGCTGGGCAGATGTACAGCAGTTGATAAGAAGCACTTTTTTTATCCAACAAATTCTGTGGTGTTTGCTTTATATTGCAAAAAAACAAAAGCCAGGAAAAAAAAAAGAGCGAACATAATTCATTTTTATAGCACTACTTAGTATGATTTTTTTATATAAAGTCACACAAAATAAATAATTGTAGCAGTAAAGGAAATCTGGGTAATGATGCTTTTAAAGGGGGGGAAAGAGCCCACACTGAAAATTCCCTGCCATTTTCCAAATTGCTATTTAGCTTAAGCTGTGGGGAGGTTTCTGCGTTAGCGGGATTATGTGGCTACCCGTCGTGAGCCAAACGGGCCGTTCTGACTGCAGGGGATGCTGGGAAGGCTCTGTGCAGCTGTTCCAGGGCGGGGGGGGGGGGGGCGCAGGGTCATCAGGAGAAGGGGGGGGGGGGGGGGGTGATCACGCACTCCACAAACTTTACTGCAAATTAACCAACACCCCAACCCCCCCTCACCCACCACCCCTACCCCCCCACTCCCTGCTTTCTGCAAAGGCAAGCAGGAAAGGCCAAGATGTTTATTTTCATTCACCGGCATTGATCAATTACCTAATCACTTTGATCAGTTAACCAATCAATCTTTATTTTAAGAATGGTATTCACAGTAAAGATATCACATTTTCCAGAGCGATTGGGAATAAAAAAATAATAAAAAATAAAAAAAAACATTGAGCTAACTTTGGCCTTGACATCGACCTCAACACCTGAACAATGGATGGATGAGCGGAGCGATAGCAGGTTAGCGATAGCACGTTAGCGCTACATACACATACCGATGCTGAGGACTGATATTAAACATAATCTACTCAGGGATCCTATGGGGCTTTAGAAGACAGAAAAACAAATCCGCAGGGCCTCTTGAAGCCTCAGAGACGGGCTTAAGGATGTGGTGGTCCCCTTCGTGCAGGGCTTAAGGTGGATGGGTTAAGGAGGTGTTGCAGGGATCAACATGGTCAGTTCGGAGAGGGCAGAAGCTGAAACAAAATGGCCTCTTCTGAGCACTGAGTTTCCCCAAATGTCTTCATTTTGTGGTTTTCACAAGGCAGGATGTATTGAGTTAGCAGGATAACTGCTGAGTATAACCTGGAATGGCTCTGTACACTTCAGTCCATGGTCCAGATTTGGGAGTGTTCCAGGTTTTACTCAGTGCAGTTATCCAGCTAACTCAGTAACCCTGCTCTGTGGGTTTTACTCAGTGCAGTTATCCGGCTAACCCAGTAATCCTGCTCTGTGGGTTTTACTCAGTGCAGTTATCCAGCTAACTCAGTAATCCTGCTCTGTGGGTTTTACTCAGTGCAGTTATCCAGCTAACTCAGTAATCCTGCTCTGTGGGTTTTACTCAGTGCAGTTATCCAGCTAACTCAGTAATCCTGCTCTGTGGGTTTTACTCAGTGCAGTTATCCAGCTAACTCAGTAATCCTGCTCTGTGGGTTTTACTCTGTGCAGTTATCCGGCTAACTCAGTAATCCTGCTCCGTGGGTTTTACTCAGTGCAGTTATCCAGCTAACTCAGTAATCCTGCTCTGTGGGTTTTACTCAGTGCAGTTATCCGGCTAACTCAGTAACCCTGCTCTGTGGGTTTTACTCAGTGCAGTTATCCAGCTAACTCAGTAATCCTGCTCTGTGGGTTTTACTCAGTGCAGTTATCCAGCTAACCCAGTAATCCTGCTCTGTGGGTTTTACTCAGTGCAGTTATCCAGCTAACTCAGTAATCCTGCTCTGTGGAACCGGGCCGCACAGGATTTACGAACTGCGTGGTTACGGTCTATGATGAAATAAAAATGATTTTACTCTGAAACAGACCGTCGCTTTCAGACTCCATGTTTGTGTCCCTCTGACTCTGACGGGCAGCCTGCTCCAGTGCCCATGGTGCGGTGGCTCCTCACCGCAGCGCATAATTAGCCATAGCGTCACCCTGGGAGACATTTAATTTGTACATTACCCGAGTCACTGCACAGCAGTGCCCCCTTCTGGTCATTCCGGGCTACTGCACTCTGCCTTACGCAAGCAGAGTGTGTGAGTCTAACTGGCACTCCGCGGGGTGAACAGGAACTCCAACTCGCCATCACGTGTTTCCGACGCCTCCGTGCCCTGGTCTGCCTTCTCCCGGATCAACAGACAGGGTAAGAACGGATCACGGGGGTTGGAAATGCTGTTATAGATTTTTTAGTACATCTGTTATATCGATTCTACCGCTGCTTTACACCTAGCCAGCCAGCTGAGGATGAGCTCCCCCTCTCTAGCCGGGTTCCTCTCCGGATTTCTTCCCGTCAGGGAGTGTTTCCACACCACTGTGAGTGTGTTGCTCTCCCCACTGTGAGTGTGTTGCTCTCCCCTTCTGTACCTCGTGTGCTGTTTGTGGGTTCAGACCTGGAGTTTGCCCTTCCGTTACCCTGTGGAAGTAGTCTTCTACACAGTCTTAAAAAAAAACCGAAAAAAAACAATAGACAAATAACAGTGGATTTAATTGACTGAGTGGCTATTCCACACAGGGAGAAAACAGGTGTGACGTTAGTTCATAGATAGCATGTCTGTGTGCAAAGAGCTGGCTGATGCAAATGAATCCAGGTTTGTGGCCCCCTCTGGCTGGTACCCACACAGTGAGGGATGGAGGAGGTCACAGGGAAGCAGGGAGGATAGAGGAGGTCATGGGGGCAGGGAGGATAGAGGAGGTCACAGGGGGCAGGGAGGATAGAGGAGGTCACAGGGGGCAGGGAGGATAGAGGAGGTCACAGGGGCAGGGAGGATAGAGGAGGTCACAGGGGGGCAGGGAGGATAGAGGAGGTCACAGGGGGGCATGGAGGATAGAGGAGGTCACAGGGGGGCAGGGAGGATAGAGGAGGTCACAGGGGGGCATGGAGGATAGAGGAGGTCACAGGGGCAGGGAGGATAGAGGAGGTCACAGGGGCATGGAGGATAGAGGAGGTCACAGGGGGCAGGGAGGATAGAGGAGGTCACAGGGGGGCAGGGAGGATAGAGGAGGTCACAGGGGGGCATGGAGGATAGAGGAGGTCACAGGGGCAGGGAGGATAGAGGAGGTCACAGGGGCAGGGAGGATAGAGGAGGTCACAGGGGGCAGGGAGGATAGAGGAGGTCTCAGGGAGGCAGGGAGGATAGAGGAGGTCACAGGGAAGCAGTCGTACTTTCCCGTTCGGCCTTGGGGCCATGGAACACTGAGACTGTCACTTGGGTTGCTGGCTTCCAGTTTCTGACGTAAAATAATAGGTTTTTTCATCCCATTGAGCTCGATCTGACGGCTCGCATCGGTGCCCCTCTCCGTCTCCCACAGCTCTCCCTCATCATCGCTTTATTCTTCGCCCTTAATTCAGAAAGATGAGCCCCAGACAAAAAAAGGCTTTTTGTTCACAGAAAATTATTGGACAAGACAAAAATCCATTTAGCTTTCAGCCATGTTTAATTGAATGGATTTAGAAAAGAAATACACATTTTGGAAGACTGAGTTTGCTGTCAAAACTTCGATGTCTGCAGTTGATACTGTTCTGCGGTTTTAATTATTCAATAAGTATTAACAAACGGCTCGGTGGCTGCACACCAGGCTCAGCGACGTGTTTAAGAAATAAATAAATGAGCAGTCTGTCGGTGTCTCAATAATGAAGGAACATAATGCTTTTGGGAAATGAAAACAGGGATTGTATAATAAGAGGAACTAAAACAGGCCTAATTGCACATTTCTTATTACCAAATAATTGGGGTTATTGTCCTGTACCATTTGGCATTTAATACAGCTGGAATGTTTGGCTGAATTGATGGGGTTTTCTTTCATGAAAGCGAAATGCACACGCACACACACATGCACATATACACGCACGCAAACACACGCACATATACACACACGCACACACATGCACATATACACGCACGCACTCACGCACGCACGCACACACACATGCAGTATACACACACGCACACACATGCACATATACACGCACGCACACACATGCACATATACACACACGCACACACATGCACATATACACGCACGCACACACATGCGCATATACACGCACGCACACACATGCACATATACACGCACGCACACACACATGCAGTATACACACGTGCACACACATGCACATATACGCGCACGCACACACATGCACATATACACGCACGCACACACATGCACATATACACGCACACACACACAAAAAAAAAGATGCGGAAGAAGATTCCTGTTTGTTTGTTTTTACTGTCAGCCTGAGCTCCTGCTGACACACGAGTTCAGCTAGCCGTAGCGCTCTTCAGCTAGCCGTAGCGCTCTTCAGCTAGCCGTAGCGCTCCTCAGCTCTCCGTAGCGCTCTTCAGCTAGCCGTAGCGCTCTTCAGCTCACTAGCGCTCTTCAGCTAGCCGTAGCGCTCTTCAGCTAGCCGTAGCGCTCTTCAGCGAGCCGTAGCGCTCTTCATCTCACTAGCGCTCTTCAGCTAGCCGTAGCGCTCTTCAGCTAGCCGTAGCGCTCTTCAGCTAGCCGCAGCGCTCTTCAGCTAGCCGTAGCGCTCTTCAGCTAGCCGTAGCGCTCTTCAGCTCACTAGCGCACTTCAGCTAGCCGTAGCGCTCTTCAGCTAGCCGTAGCGCTCTTCAGCTAGCCGTAGCGCTCTTCAGCTCACTAGCGCTCTTCAGCTAGCCGTAGCGCTCTTCAGCTAGCCGTAGCGCTCGTCAGCTAGCCGTAGCGCTCTTCAGCTAGCCGTAGCGCTCTTCCGCTAGCCGTAGCGCTCTTCAGCTAGCCCTAGCGCTCCTCAGCTAGCCCTAGCGCTCTTCAGCTAGCCGTAGCGCTCGTCAGCTAGCCGTAGCACTCGTCAGCTAGCCGTAGCGCTCTTCAGCTAGCCCTAGCGCCCTTCAGCTAGCCGAGGCGCTCGTCAGCTAGCCGTAGCGCTCTTCAGCTAGCCGTAGCGCTCTTCAGCTAGCCGTAGCGCTCTGCAGCTAGCCGTAGCGCTCTTGAGCTCCACGGTACAGAAATGGGCTCCGCTCACCGTAGCGCCCTCCTGCATGACGGTACACCCAGACGACGCCCGTGTCTGATGTTCGGATTTAACAGACCTGCTCTGACAAGACCCGTGTGTCATCTTCACAGCCAGCAGGCCGTTAGCGAGCGGCACAGCTGCACGAATGCATCATTTACGCCCACACACTGCTTTCCTGTAAAAGTAACAACAAAACGACTCTTTACATAATTCTTATTAGCTTCTGTGTGCAATTCCAAAGCCTGCATTTGGAGCAGTCTGTAGCCTAGTGGCTAAGGTACATGACTGGGGCAGCCTGTAGCCTAGTGGCTAAGGTACATGACTGGGGCAGCCTGTAGCCTAGCGGCTAAGGTACATGACTGGGGCAGCCTGTAGCCTAGTGGCTAAGGTACATGACTGGGGCAGCCTGTAGCCTAGTGGTTAAGGTACATGACTGGGGCAGCCTGTAGCCTAGTGGCTAAGGTACATGACTGGGACAGCCTGTAGCCTAGCGGCTAAGGTACATGACTGGGGCAGCCTGTAGTCTAGTGGCTAAGGTACATGACTGGGGCAGCCTGTAGCCTAGCGGCTAAGGTACATGACTGGGGCAGCCTGTAGTCTAGTGGCTAAGGTACATGACTGGGACCTGGAAGGTTTGGGGGGTCTATCCCCAGTGTAGACATGATAAGATTGAGTAAGGCCTTTAACCCCACATTGCTCCAGGGGGGATTGGCCCCTGCTTAGTCTAATCAACTGAAAGTCACTATGTAAGAAACCTGGTCATAGATCACCATGATTACTCATCAAGTCCTCAT
>NC_083760.1:3078629-3098629 GCF_963514075.1 Conger conger | reverse complement strand
CATACACACACACACACACACACACACACAAACAAGCACGTACACACATATATACACATGTACACATACACACGTACACACACACACATCTCAGCTCGACATAGTTTGACCGTTTCATCATCTCGTTTTGAAACAGCTACCAGCTCAGACAGTACATGTGAAGAGCTGATTTTGTTCATTGTATGAATATCAAAGTTGTATTCCTATTCACCTTTTTCTTCTCTCTGTGGGCTTATTTCTGTTTTTCCCAGATAAACCATTTTCAGAGGGAGGGAGGGGAGGGGTGTTTTGTTTATTGTGATTATTGCCTGAGGATTGTTTCCTGCCAAAGAGGCAGCACAGCATAACACAGTCAGAGACAGGCCTAGCACAGCATAGCACAGCATAACACAGTCAGAGACAGGCCTAGCAAGGCATAACAGTCAGAGACAGGCCTAGCACAGCATAACACAGTCAGGGACAGGCCTAGCACAGCATAACACAGTCAGAGACAGGCCTAGCACAGCATAACACAGTCAGAGACAGGCCTAGCACAGCATAACACAGTCAGAGACAGGCCTAGCACAGCATAGCACAGTCAGAGACAGGCCTAGCACAGCATAACACAGTCTAAGACAGGCCTAGCACAGCATAACACAGTCAGGGACAGGCCTAGCACAGCATAACACAGTCAGGGACAGGCCTAGCACAGCATAACACAGTCAGAGACAGGCCTAGCACAGCATAACACAGTCAGGGACAGGCCTAGCACAGCATAACACAGTCAGGAACAGCTCGATACAGCTCGGACAGTATCTCACCAGGACAAATCACGACTGTTTTGGGTGTTTACGGAAAAATGGGCCCAAGCGAGAGACTCAAACAGGGCGACCAGCACCATTTAGTCACTTCTTCCACCACTTCTGTCCTATAAAACCCGCGCAAACAGACAGGATCGCGGTTCCGGGATGCGGTGCGGCTCTCGTCCCTGCGAGATGAGGCCCGTCTGCGCGTAATGGAAGGCAGGAGAACATGCGCTCAGACTCCAGATGCAATCTGCGTAATGTGTTCCCGCTGAGCACGCATTGTGAGTCCCTGAACGTTGTAACCCTGCGGGGGCATTAGCATGTGCCGTTCCGGGCAGGAGGAGGCGGCCGTAATCCGCACACAGATAAAGCCGGGGTTTGTACAAGCCCCTCTGGCCGCCCGCGAGGACGTTGAGATGGTTTACATTATTAATTCCCGGCAGTGACAGCTCCCTCGCTGCGAGTCGTATGTACATTCTTACATTCTGTTAGTCGGCCTCAGTGGGAAGCCATTTTGTTGGGCATTATCGCTGATGTCTGTTCCGCCACAATAAAGGGCTGCTCTTTCCTGCGATAAAGTCCCTTCTACCCTATAGGGCTCCTGCACAGCCTCAACATTTCATTAGCGGACTCTGCTCACGCTTTTAACTTTACAACTTTACAGATATCATTTTAATACAGGCGCACAGGCACACACACACAGACAGACACACAGACACACAGGCACGCATACAAACACACACACAGACACACACACAGGCTCACAGACACACACATACAGACATACACATACAGAAATAGACAAACACTCAGACATATAGACACACACACAGACGTACAGACACATACAGATGTACAGACACACACACAGACGTACAGACACAGACGTAGAGACACACACTCAGATGTACAGACACACACACAGACAGACGTACAGACACACACACAGACGTACAGACACACACACAGACAGACGTAGAGACACACACTCAGACGTACAGACACACACACAGACAGAGACCTACACGGCAATACTGTGTAGGTCTTCCAGTTCTCTCGTTATCAGGAAAGTGATTTTGTTTTTCTTGATGCAGCTTGAATGACATTTTTATCAACATTCTAAGAATGATTATTATTACTATTGTTGTTGTTTGTTGTTGCTATTGTTTTTGTTTTGCTATCTTGTGTACTAAGGGGGATTGTAGCCTGGGGGATTGCAGCCGTCCGAGAGGTAAAGTAAACAACAGCTCTATCACAGCGCTCTCCTGGACCTTCATGTGAAATTATTATTGTACTCTTAAGTCATTTGCTGTTTCTCTGCCTCCAGGTTGAGTGTTATGTATCCAATCAGAAATTCACCCCATATACAGACCTTAATGAAAATAGGTTTCGTAAAACCTATTGAATTCTGCAGAATGATTAGAATATCCATTAAATTAAAAATGTAATAAGGATTTCCGTTTTGTGCCAGTGTTGAGTTCATAATTGACTCTTTTTACCATCAACAATCCCTTCCAACTTTGTTTTACTGCTTCTCTGCTGCAGAATAAATTATTTTCTTTATTTGTTTTTTAACCAACCCCCTATATTGGGAGGAACAGGCCAAGGAATCGAGGGCCCCACTCACACTTACAGTACCACAGACGGCGGTCATAGACTTTAATGGCATTTGGCAGATGCTCTTATCCAGAGCGAAGTACAATTGATTAGACAAAGCAGGAGACAATCCTCCCCTGGAGCAATGCAGGGTTAAGGGCCTTGCTGAAGGGCCCAGCGGCTGTGCGGATCTTATTGTGGCTACACCGGGATTAGAACCACCGACCTTGGGTGTCCCAGTCATTTACCTTAACCACTACGTTGCACGCTGCCGTATCAGTACCATAGATGGCAGCCTCAGTCATAGTTACAGTACCATAGACGGCAGGCCCACTCACAGGCTTAGAGTAACATAGATAGCAGGCCCGCTCACACTTACAGTACCATAGACAGTAGCCCCACTCATAGTTACAGTACCATAGAAGGCAGCCCCGCTCATAGGCTTACAGTACCATAGACGGCAGCCCCGCTCACTCAGTACCATAGACGGCAGCCCCGCTCACTCAGTACCATAGACGGCAGCCCCGCTCACCCAGTACCATAGAAGGCAGCCCCGCTCACAGGCTTACAGTACCATAGACGGCAGCCCCGCTCACCCAGTACCATAGAAGGCAGCCCCGCTCACAGGCTTACAGTACCATAGAGGGCAGCCCCGCACACACAGTACCATAGACGGCAGCCCTGCACACACAGTACCATAGAGGGCAGCCCCGCACACACAGTACCATAGAGGGCAGCCCCGCTCACACAGTACCATAGAGGGCAGCCCCGCACACACAGTACCATAGAGGGCAGCCCCGCACACACAGTACCATAGAGGGCAGCCCCGCACACACAGTACCATAGAGGGCAGCCCCGCTCACAGGCCGGCGCAGCTGGGCTGTGGGTAATCACTGCAGGTGCTGCTCATTGTCTTTGTCAGGTCTTGTACGGAGGCGCAGGCTGCAGTGCCGGAGGACTTCCTTCTTCTTCTCGGGTTCCAGGTCCTGCGGGACGCTGCTGTTGATTTCTGTCTCCGCCGGCGATGCCAGCTTCGCCTCGTTCAGCCAAATTGGCTGATTTGTCAGTAACTGTGCGGTGGCTTGTGGGATCGGAAAGCCAGCTGTCGTTTTGCTGCTCTTTGGGGTTTTTGTATTTTTTAATTTTAATTTTTTTTGTGATTTGTGAGCTGAAAGAAGTTTAGGCTTTTCCAGAACTTTTGGCGTTGTGGGATTTTACATTATTTTTGCTATTTTTGTGCTAAAACTTTGGCTGATTATATTTACGTTGGCATTTTGAAATCTGCCTGGGGTAGATGCGGTTGGCATCTGTGTGTGTGTGTGTGTGTGTGTGTGTATATTTCTGGTGATGATCTGAGAGATGGATAATTGAGTTAAAACTCCTGAGCTAAAATGTCTTCCAGAAAATCACCCCTCGATCAGTTCAGCAATAATAAAATCTGTGTTATTGAGTTCTGCCAAGGCCTGCTACAGAAAGAGAGGTAGGGCCAGTGATTTGGGTCTCACCGTACAATACAATTCATAAATTATATTAACAAATGTAGTTGTGAACATGAATTAATGATGGACAAATACAAATACCATTTTGCGTTACTTAATTCATTTGTTAACATATTTGTTACATATTATGTTTATACATAGGATGAAATCTCATTCCAATATGAATGGGCAATAAGTAAGATTAGTTTCTGTATTATATTAACTTCTCAGTAGTAATTTGTTAACATGCCAATTCATGGGACCTTACTGTAAAGTGTTGCCGTTGTTTGTGTCAGTAAAATATTGAGGTGGGTTTACGGTCTGTAAAACCGTCAGTGACACAGCCATTGGCAGAAGAGGGACAAACTGTGGGCTTGAACTGACAGACCTGACCTTTCATTTCTGTCCGTTTCAGAGGACACAAGTCTCCGCTCTAAATCTAAAACCTGCACTGCAAGGAACACTCGATGAAAATGAAGTGATATTTTTGAAATGCGTACATGCGTGTGTGCAGGTGTTCACACCTGTCCTGGGCCTTTATACAGCATATCCCTGTGGTCACATGGTTCTGCGTGGTCACATGGTTCGGGGTTGATCACATGGTTCTGGGTGGTCACATGGTTCTGGGTGGTCACATGGTTCTGAGTGGTCACATGGTTCTGCGTGGTCACATGGTTCTGGGTGGTCACATGGTTCTGAGTGGTCACATGGTTCTGGGTGGTCACATGGTTCTGAGTGGTCACATGGTTCGGGGTTAATCACATGGTTCTGGGTGGTCACATGGTTCTGGGTGGTCACATGGTTCGGGGTTAATCACATGGTTCTGGGTGGTCACGTGATTCGGGGTGGTTGTTATAGGACAGCGATCTTCCCTGATGCTGCTACCCGACAGCTCCTGGAAGCTTTGTTTTCTCTGACAGTCTTAATTAAATGCAGGTTTGCATTAAAGTTTAATGGACATGGAGGCCTATTCTGGGATTGGACCCAGAGGATGGGAATAGCAGACAGGGGTACTGTGTAATTGTACAAAGAAAGAGGAAATCACCACTGTAATTACCAGTGCATTACTGGGTACAGACTGGCAGCCAGCCCAGAATGGTGTGTGTGTGTGTGTGTGTGTCTGTGCGGGTGTGTGTGTGTGTGTGTGTGAGTGTGTGTGTGTGTGAGTGGTGGGGGGGGAGGGGGAAGTGGTGATCTTCCATGTCTGTAATTGTGCTTTTTTGTTGTGTGTGTAAATGAAAAAACGACGGCAAAGTGCTCTGTCTTTTGTACTGCGAAGGCCATTAATTTGAAATCATAAATTGTGTTCAGAAGCGTCAAATGTACTTCCCGGAAAGCTAAAAATACACAGTAAAATGTGCGGCGTTAAATCAATTTTAGAGAACATACAGTACGGTCCCTGTTGGACTCATGTGTTCTCTGCTAGAGGTCAATTAGCGCTGGATATTTTACTGTGTAGCCTTTTCCAGTTGTCTCTGGGGGTTGTACCAAGCAAAGGTCACAGACAGTGGACCAACCAGGGGCACAACAGCAAGGGCAAAGTCCCTTTCAGGATTTCAGCTGTAATTATTTAAGGATATACTTTACTGAACCGTGTGGGGTAATCTGTCCTTTGTGTTTGACCCATCCTAGTTACTTAGGAGCAGTGGGCAGCCACAGTGCAGCACCCAGGGACCAGCTCCAGCTCTGAGGCCAGAGCCTTGGTCAAGGGCAACGGCAGGAGCACACCTAACCTGACAGTAAGTAAACCCATGTGAACACGGGGAGTTTGGCCAGCTGGGATTTGAACCCAGAACCTCCTGCTTATGAGGAAATTGAGATTCTCTCTCTTTCAATCATGGGTACGGCTGGAGAGCATATATATACCCTCAGTGAAAATGCGTGACAGCGATCTGCCAGAGTCGTGATCTACCCCCAACAGAGACATGATTTACTCCCCAACAGAGACATGATCTACCCCCAACAGAGACGTGATCTACCCCCAACAGAGACATGATTTACTCCCCAACAGAGACATGATCTACCCCCAACAGAGACGTGATCTACCCCCCAACAGAGACATGATCTACTCCCAACAGAGACGTGATCTACCCCCCAACAGAGACATGATCTACCCCCCAACAGAGACATGATCTACCCCCAACAGAGACATGATCAACCCCCAACAGAGACATGATCTACCCCCAACAGAGACGTGATCTACCCCCAACAGAGACATGATCTACCCCCAACAGAGACATGATCTACTCCCCAACAGAGACATGATCTACCCCCAACAGAGACATGATCTACTCCCCAACAGAGACATGATCAACCCCCCAACAGAGACATGATCTACCCCCAACAGAGACATGATCTACCCCCAACAGAGACATGATCTACTCCCCAACAGAGACATGATTTACCCCCAACAGAGACATGATCTACTCCCCAACAGAGACATGATTTACCCCCAACAGAGACATGATCTACCCCCCAACAGAGACATGATCTACCCCCCAACAGCGACATGATCTACCCCCAACAGAGAGGTGATCTACCCCCAACAGAGACATGATCTACCCCCAACAGAGACATGATTTACCCCCAACAGAGACATGATCAACCCCCCAACAGAGACATGATCAACCCCCCAACAGCGACATGATCTACCCCCAACAGAGAGGTGATCTACCCCCAACAGCAACATGATCTACCCCCAACAGAGACATGATCTACCCCCAACAGAGACATGATCTACCTCGCAGTAGAAACATGATATACCTCCCAGCAGCTCAGTAATTATACAGAGCAGCACTGGCAGGAGGAATGGCTTATTTAATGTATGTGTTTATTTATTCATCCATCTATTATCTAACCCGCTTATTCCTGGTCAGGGTCCTGGGGGAGGTGGTGGGTTGCAGGGGCGTGTTCCAGCATGCACTGGGCAAGAGGCAGGAATGCACCTGTTTGTTTTGTTTTAGTTCATTTAGTTTAGTTTTTTGTCTTTGACTGGAGAGAGATAATCTATGGCATGTCCATGTATACAATGGCTAGTGGCAAATCCGCCTTGCTTTCTGCTGGACAGTGCTATGCATTTTTCATGATTTCGGTTTATTTCATTTTAATTTGTTTTATTTCTAACTGGCCTCTATCAATTTGCCTGTCCCAATTAAATTGGATTTTTGTCTCTCCATGCCTTGCAGAAATAAACAAGGACAGATGTGTGCTAGTGTTCTGGTTTTCAATTAGTGTCTGAGAACAATCTTAAAGAAGGAAAAGAATGAAAACCAAGGCCCACACAACATCGCATTTTGCCATTTTAAAACAGCGTTGTCCTTTTCTCCCTTCTGCTGGAAAGAGTGGATTCCACTTTCTGAATTTGGGCCAAATCCAACACAATTAAAATTTAGTTTTTTTCCCACAAAAACATCAACAATCTTTAGCCAAAAGTGCCTTTTGTTGTGTATTTTACTGAGGGGGAAAAAAACTACAGAAACTCCCCTGAAAGAGAGAAATAGAGGAGTTTCTGCTCAAGCACTGGTCCTCAGGCTAGCGACATGCCCTGTGGTTGACCAATCAGCAGCAACTCTGCCTGCTTCACAGGGTGTCGCGTGATTGGCCGGAGTGCTACCTGGGGAAGGAGGGCTCCATTCGGCGGGAGAGATGACTGCACCATTTGTGTTTACATTGAGACCCTCTTAATCAGGGGAATATTTCTCAAAGCAGATAACTGTGCTGAGTAAAACCTGGAAGAGCTCTCTCTCTCTCTGTCTCAGTAATCACGGCTTGCTTGTGAAAGAGACCCTGGTCTCAATGGCATTCCCCTGTATAAATACAGGTAGAAATCACCTGTATGAATACAGGTAAAAATGACTGCTCTGGGATTCCCGGAGAGGAGGAGAGGAGGTGACAGGGAGAATTGTGGAAAAGGAAGGATCAGGAACAGAACACATTCGTCTCAGAAGCACTGTAAGAAACTGCGTTTAGACGTGTGTGGGTGGGAGAGACAGACGGACAGGGAGAACGGGGAACAAGTGTTTGACAAAGAGATGGGTGAAGTCTGAGGCACTTCCTGGAACTTTTTCAGAACCAAACAGACGAAATATGGATGGGCTGAATGCTTATTTTCTCTTCTAGTTGGCAAAAAGAGAACTGACATTACTGTTGTTTTTCAGTTTACGTGTTTACATACTCTAGTCCTGTGAGTAAAAACTGCCGACTGCCAAACTGAAAAAGAATGAAAATAAAATCAGTTTGTGCATCGAGTGAATGTGGCGTGATCTTAGCGCTGGTGAAATAAATATGCATTTGTTCAGCGGGTAATCTGAAAGCGCATAGGAGACCCTGCAGCCAGATGTATCATAATAACTATCAATATTTAAATGCCCCTGGATTAATTTGTTTCTCTCCGCTCTTAATGTAAGTCCCAGTTTGAGTTATGGGCTTTGTCCCCATCTCCAGCCTTACCCCCCCCCCTTCTCCGCTGCGTGTGGTCTCTCATCCCTGACGCCCAACAATAATTGGATAGAACAAAACTTTATTAAATTTGCATGTTTCCAATGATCCGTCAACCTGTCATCTCGCAGCACGAACTGCCCGCAACTTCTTCTTTATTTACAACTGTTTAGAGGGAAAGAGGGAGGAGAGAGAGCCAAAATGGATGCCGTCCCCTGGGTGCTCAGTCCTGTGGTGAGACTACATGAGAGAGATTCACATCTGATTTGTTACCTACCCAGAGAAATAGACTGCGTGCGCGTGTATTATTTATTAACCTCTATTTATACAGGGTAAGTTGACTGTGCATGCATGCTCTTTTGCAGCAACGCCCTGTTAATGCCCCCCCAAGTAGCCAATTATGCATGTTCTTTATGTACTATGGGAGGAAACCAGAGTTCAGACACGGGGAGAACATGCAAACTCCTCACAGACACGGGGAGAACATGTAGAAACTCCACACAGACACAGGGAGAACATGCACACTCCACACAGACACGGGGAGAACATGCACACTCCACACAGACACGGGGAGAACATGCACACTCCACACAGACACGGGGAGAACATGCACACTCCACACAGACATGGGGAGGACATGCAGACTCCACACAGACACGGGGAGAACATGCACACTCCACACAGACACGGGGAGAACATGCACACTCCACACAGACATGGGGAGAACATGCACACTCCACACAGACACGGGGAGAACATGCACAGGTCACACAGACACAGGGAGAACATGCACACTCCACACAGACACGGGGAAAACATGCACAGGTCACACAGACACAGGGAGAACATGCAGACTCCACACAGACACGGGGAGAACATGCACAGGTCACACAGACACAGGGAGAACATGCACACTCCACACAGACACGGGGAGAACATGTAGAAACTCCACACAGACACGGGGAGAACATACAGACTCCACACAGACACGGGGAGAACATGCACACTCCACACAGACACGGGGAGAACATGCACACTCCACACAGACATGGGGAGAACATGCAGACTCCACACAGACACAGGGAGAACATGCACACTCCACACAGACACGGGGAGAACATGCAAACTCCTCACAGACACGGGGAGAACATGTAGAAACTCCACACAGACACAGGGAGAACATGCACACTCCACACAGACACGGGGAGAACATGCACAGGTCACACAGACACAGGGAGAACATGCAGACTCCACACAGACACGGGGAGAACATGCACAGGTCACACAGACACAGGGAGAACATGCACACTCCACACAGACACGGGGAGAACATGCACAGGTCACACAGACACAGGGAGAACATACAGACTCCACACAGACACGGGGAGAACATGCACACTCCACACAGACATGGGGAGGACATGCAGACTCCACACAGACACGGGGAGAACATGCACACTCCACACAGACACGGGGAGAACATGCACACTCCACACAGACATGGGGAGAACATGCACACTCCACACAGACACGGGGAGAACATGCACAGGTCACACAGACACAGGGAGAACATGCACACTCCACACAGACACGGGGAGAACATGCACAGGTCACACAGACACAGGGAGAACATGCAGACTCCACACAGACACGGGGAGAACATGCACAGGTCACACAGACACAGGGAGAACATGCACACTCCACACAGACACGGGGAGAACATGTAGAAACTCCACACAGACACGGGGAGAACATACAGACTCCACACAGACACGGGGAGAACATGCACACTCCACACAGACACGGGGAGAACATGCACACTCCACACAGACATGGGGAGAACATGCAGACTCCACACAGACACAGGGAGAACATGCACACTCCACACAGACACGGGGAGAACATGCACACTCCACACAGACATGGGGAGAACATGCACACTCCACACAGACACGGGGAGAACATGCACAGGTCACACAGAAAGGCCCAGGCCGGGATTCAAACCCAGGACCTCCCTGCTGTGAAGCAGCAGTGCTGCCCACTGCACCACCGCGCCTGTAATGGTGGCTGGTATTTCCTCGCCTCTAAGTGGTGGCTGGTGTTTTTTGTAGGTGGCTGCAGGTGCAGTAATAGCGAAGTAGCAATACTTTTTAAGTTCAGGTTTATTTTGGGTGTTTTTGTATTGTATCTGCAACATGTTTAATAATAAAGGGAAATTTCACCTGAGACTTCCTGTCAGTAAATAACCACTGAATTATTGGACCAGAACGAGCACACATCCCATATGCCTACCCCCAATTATTTGATCAATTTTACATTATTTAATCAATCATTGAAAATATTCACATTGTCTGATGTTCCGAGTCACTTGGTCTATAATAATAAACTGCACTGATGATGACAGAAATGAAAAAAACAACAACAACAACAAAAAAACGTGTTCGTTCATTTAACTGCAAGCTTGTTATTGATTTCAGCGCTCTGCTTGACAATTTCAATATCGCTTAGCGCGTGCATTCCCCGGCTCGACTAAAGAGACGGGCTTTTCCCTCTGCTCAGTGCAGCTGGCGTGAGAATCAACCATCATCTCTCTCTCCGGTGCTTTTTATTTTATTTGTGTAATATTGTAGAGCATCTGGGTACTCGAGAAAGCGCTTCATACGTGTAATGGCTTATGTGGTGCTCAGTGAAATTTTAGCCTTCTCTCGCATCCTTACGCACAGCGTTAACGGGGCCCGAGATTTTGTGGGAGAATCTCGGGTGCAAATATCGCAACCGGAACTCGATTGCCAACGACAATTTAAAGCCCTGTCCAATCAGAAATCCCCGCCGTGTTGCTAGGCAGGACATTGGACACAATGTTCTTGTTTGCTGGTTTATTCAAAGGACTGCCAACGGGGACACAAACTCCATTTGGGCATTACATACATACAGTTTAATGTTCCAGTGCTGGTGCTCATGGGCGCTTTCTACTGTACTTGACACATCAGTGTTGAATATTCATCATTTCAATGTCATTGTTTTGTTTTCCTTTCTGTCCTAATATGGGTTTAAATGACCATGGTCGCGGTCAAGGTTTATTGTCATATGTTCAAAACACAAGTGCTTAGAATGATTAAACGCTCACTCGCAAACATCCTTCTCTGCCACAGCAAAAAACATCACACAAATTGTACACAGACATGGTACAGTGTCTATAAAATGACTAACAGTAATTCAAAAATATATATATATATATGTATATTAAATTAATCAATAAATATTATAAGAACGTGTGTAAAAGTTTGAGAAATTTTAAGTGCACAGCATAGCGCGAATAGACCATTTTGCATCTCGCTTCCGACTTCCCTGCGGAAATGATTTACCACCGAAATGAATTACTTCTTTGACCCCATTATGTTTAATACTGCTGAGATGACACGCTCGCATTTGTGTACACACGGCGCGGGAGGCGCTGCCAACGCTGTCTAAACGTCGTGTACGCTAATTAAATATGCGCGGCAAATGTAGCCCGCTCGCGTGCCTGTCACATGACCGGCTGGCAAGTGACAGACAGCCGGGCGAATTCGCAGGTGACAGCGACGCGTCAACCGAAATTACTTTGGACGCTCCGTCAAACGTGCGCCGTCGACGTCGGATGATGTTTTGAAAACTTTCCACCCGGGGAAATGATTGCAATCTGAGTGGCATATCCCATTCCGCACTGCCACGGCGACGGCCGTAACCCAGGAGACGAAGTAACGGCCAAACAGACGCTGTTACCCGACAGGTGAACCTTTACCGTGTTCACCTGGCAGTAAAAGATGTTTTGGGTTTCGATTTCTGGTGTTCGAAAACAGCGAGAGGTCTGGGGTGTCAAGGTGGAAAGGATTGACGGGGGGAGTAGCCTAAATTAAAAAATAATAATAATGTTTGTCCCCCTGGGGAAGAACGTAAAACCAGCAGACGGAGCCCGTGTGTACGGCGCAGTGTCTCGGTAGCCGATGTGAATGCTCGGGGGTATTACGCCTGTCTGATTCTGCACATTGAATAAATTGTCACCGTAATGTGGATTGACACGCCGCACCGTGAACGGACGCGCAAAAACCCCCGGAGCGTTCCCGCGAACCGCCGTTTCAGATTCCGAGCTCCGGGGCGGCTGCGGAGCTGCTTCACAACGCCGCCTCGACTCATCAATCACTAATTACGGCCTGGCTCCGGGTACGAATGCCCCTCTGTTCCTGTTCTCCGTTCCTCCCTGAGGGGGTGTACGGAAATCTGTTCCAATCGGGCCCTTCTGGCTCCTTATGTCTTGCAAAAAAAAAAAAAAAACCGGGCAGAATTTATTCTCCGTGTTTCATAATAGCGAACAGCAGAGGACAGACAAGAAGTGGCCGCGATCAAAGTCTGCGTTTAACTGGATGATGGATCGGAGCAGAATTGAAATGTGCCCAATATCATTTTATACTAAATAAATGTCAGGGTAAGAAAGTACTTGGTTTGATGAGCTGCGGCTTGCATTGGAGCCCTGCCATTCTCGCTCTCCCGGTGTTTATTCGTATATGTCATAATAAACGGCGAGCTATCCTGCAAATATGTATTTAAAATGAGGTCCGGGGAGAGGGGGGTTGGGGGGGGGGGAGGGTGTTCCCGAGGGGCGAAGCTGACAAAGATAAGAACTGGAAAAAAAAATCTAATCAGGATTCCCATTTAAAGGAGAATCAATGGTTCTCCAGCTCAGCGCCGACTCTACGGGGCGATAGAGATTCATACTCTGAATCCTAAACAGGCTGTGTTGAATACATAGTGCTGCTAATATGCTGGATTATTACTGCTGAACACAACCCAGAGTTGGCTTTCGTTTTTGTATGTTTTTTTTTTTTTTTTTTTTTTTTTTTGAATAGGCATAATACAAACCTATTATTGTTGTGATATTTAATCAACAGAACACGCGCCGGCCCATGAATTGGATTAGAGTAACTGCATTGTGAATCATTCCATTTTCCAATATATTTGGAAAATAGAGTAGTTGTGTGTGTGTGTGTGTGTGTGTGTGTGTGAGAAGATGGTTCTCGTCTGACTGTGGTCTAAATCATTTGCATACAAATACCTAAGCGTAGGCATGAGTGTGTGTTTGCATTCACAGAAACACGTATGCACACAGATGTGCTATCGTGCTCTCCCTCTCTCTCTCCCTCTCCCTCTCCCTCTCTCTCTCTCTCTCTCCCTCTCCCTCTCTCTCTCTTACACACACACACACAATTTTTTTGTCGACAAAACAGCAATTCTCTTCAGCACTAGGATAAAACACATGACCGTGGCAATATTTTTATTTCATCACATTCTCCTCTCGATCGTTTTTTGTTTTACTTGTAACTTTTTCATCTCTATTTTCCCCTCCCTGTATGTGCTGGGCCTGGTGTGGATTTTGTGTTTAATCTCGCTTTAATGAAAGTGTGTGTGTGTGTGTGTGTGTGTGTGTGTGTGTGTGTGTGTGTGTGTGTGTGTGTGTGTGTCTGTGTGTGTTCGCTCCACAGCTGTTGAGCTGTGCAGATTTCATCAGTCGCTAGAGCACCAAATCCCATCAGACAGGCCAGTGGAGAGAGACCATTCTGGGGCCAGAACTCAGAGAGAGACAGAGTGAAAGTTAATGAGCAACACGGAGGGTATACAGACCATCTGAGAGAGGGAGAGAGGGAGAGGGAGGGAGGCAGAGGGAGAGAGAGACAGAAATCGAGAGGGAGGGAGGGAGAGAGAGGGAGATGGAGGTAAGGAAAGGAAGTTACACCAGGGGCCTGTTACATAACTCAGGATTACTGAGTTAGCTGGATAACTGCACTGAGTAAAACCCACAAAGCAGGATTACTGAGTTAGCTGGATAACTGCACTGAGTAAAACCCACAAAGCAGGATTACTGAGTTAGCTGGATAACTGCACAGAGTAAAACCCACAAAGCAGGATTACTGAGTTAGCCGGATAACTGCACTGAGTAAAACCCACAAAGCAGGATTACTGAGTTAGCTGGATAACTGCACAGAGTAAAACCCACAAAGCAGGATTACTGAGTTAGCTGGATAACTGCACAGAGTAAAACCCACAAAGCAGGATTACTGAGTTAGCTGGATAACTGCACTGAGTAAAACCCACAAAGCAGGATTACTGAGTTAGCTGGATAACTGCACTGAGTAAAACCCACAAAGCAGGATTACTGAGTTAGCCGGATAACTGCACAGAGTAAAACCTGGAACAGCTCTTTTTACTTCAGACCATGGTGCAGATTTAGGAGGATTCTGGGTTTGACTCAGTGCATTTTTCCAGACTCTCCAATCAGCCCTAAACGGTGTGTCTTTGCCCTGTGTGAGGAAACCAGAGTGCCTGGACGAAACTCACACGGACACGGGGAAAACATGCGAACACTGAGTCAGTCCGCGATTGGAAAAGTCACCGCGTTGTTCTGCGAGCATGCCCTGTCTCACGACCCCCCCGTCGGACAACTCTGCTGTCGTACAGCGTGATGCTAGAGAAGAGGACTGGGTCTTTTGTGGAGTGTGTTTCTGTTCTGAACCCCTGAACCCCCGCTCCCTCAGCCCGTGGTTTTGATGTGGATTTTGTGAAGTGCTGCCACTCTGCAGATGGTGGACGGATTCCTCTTCGGGAGAATCGCTGTCTTTAGCGCTGATCGCCCCTCCTTTTCAGCCGCAGTCAAATTTATCTTCTGTGTATCGGCCTCGTGTTCAGGGGTTTTCGCCTTCTGCGTCGATACAACCCTGGACCCGCAGTGCTGGAAGAGCCTCACTTACGCGCCCAAGATTCAGGGAGTAATTTAACCGAGTGTGTGGTGTAGAGACAAATTCGATTTTTTCTTTTTTTTTTTTGGAAAGAGAAGTTTTGAGTCGGGCGAATTCGTTCCCAAGTGACAACACACTCCGACTAAGTGTGTATTTTACATGGTGTGCAACTGTGTGAAAAAGAATTGCACGCGACATGTGGATATGAATGGTTTGATTAAACGGTGACTGGGGGAAGCCTGGAACCTAGTGGCTAAGTTGCATGACAAGCTTCGGACAACTGACAACTGTTCAGATAAAAGTGTCAGTTAAATAACAAATAATTTATTCTTTATTTATTATTATTGGGGACCTGTACTGGGATACAAAACATTTACTTCACTGAATTTATGATGCCAGCTTTCTGTTTATGTGGCAAAATTAACAATGTTATTGGCATCTTGTGAGCTGATAATTAGAAGTTTCTATCTGTGTTCTGAGATACTGCGCTTCAAAGATTCCAAAGTGAATGGGCTCCAAGCAGATATGACCTTTTACATTTTGAATTCTGTCATACTTTTAAACGGTATTTTTGTGTAAAACTCCACACATGCATTTAGTGCCCTATAAACAACATATTTATAACACTCATTTTTGTCAAATAATGTCATTTAGAACATAATGTAATTCATCTCATAATTCTCAGTTCAAGATCTGTATACGTTCTGCACACACACACACAAACGCACCCACACATACACACACACACACACACACACACACGCACACACACACGCACACACACACACACACACACACATACACACACACACGCACACACACACACACACACACACACACACACGCACACACACACACACACACACACACGCACACACACACACACACACACACATACACGCACACACACACACACACACACACACACGCACGCACGCACACACGCACACACACACGCACACACACACACACACACACACACACACTCGTGTAACACTTCATTTTGAATAGCCAACATGAGGTTGCACTGGAGATGACACTGCTGACCCTGGAGCACCACCTACAGTCACCCGACGGTCTCGTCCAACGATCCGCCACCCCGACTTCCCGTTGCCGCGGCTATTAATATGGATTGCATTCATTCCAGTTCTGGGGGGGGACTCCATTCACTGCGTTTGAATGGAAGGCCCGCTCCGTATTGTGTGTGTTAATTACCAGCAGTCGCCTACGCTGCCACCAGCAGTTGCTGGGCTGGCAGGAGGTCTGGGCACAGCGGGAGCCAAAATGGCTTCCGCGTGTTTCAGTGCCCAACGCTCTCGTTCAGCTGCGTCTTTGTGTCGAGATATTGCCAAGCCCCTCCACCAAACATGGCCGCCTCTCTCTCACCCTCTCTCTCTCCCTCTCCCTCCCTCTCTCTCCCTCTCTCTCTCTCCCCCCCTCCCTCTCTCTCCCTCCCCCTCTCTCTCCCCCCCTCTCTCCCTCTCTCTCCCCCCCTCTCTCCCTCTCTCTCCCTCCCCCTCTCTCTCTCTCCCTCTCTCCCCCCTCTCTCTCTCCCTCTCTTTCTCTCCCTCTCTCTCTCTCCCCGTCTCTTTCTCCCCCCCTCTCTCTCCCTCGCTCTCCCTCACTCTATTTCTTTCTCTCTCTTTCTTTCTCACTCTTTCTCTCTATCTCTCCTCTTTCTCTCTCTCTCTGTCTCTCTCTCTCTCAGTTCCTTCCTTCTCTCAACACTGCCTTTCATCTTTGGGGAAATTGGGTGTCAGCAAAATGGCGTCCTGGCACTTAGTGAATGTGTTTAACCACCGCCATTTACCGAGCAACCCTGTTATTACTCCCGTCAGGAAGAGGCCAATGGTTCACTATCTCCAGTCTCCCAGCAAACACCAAACACTGAACAAATATCGAAAGACCTCCTGGCTTCTTTCCCCCGTGGTTCTGACAAGACTTCTGTACGTTCAGAGTCTATCTGAGCAGTTTTTTCCTCTTCGTTTGCGTTGACCCTTGACCCTTGACCCTTGCCCGTTGACCTCGGTCAGACCTGGAGGCTTTCTCAGTAAAACGAGCAGAAATTCAGCTAATTTTTAACACACTGTATTTGCCGGCTCGGTTTCATTCTCAGAATGATTTCAGCCGCATGCATCGCTTAAGTGAGAGAACTGAAATGTGCAGTTCAGCTTGTACCGACTTGTCCGCCATTGTGCAATGAATGATGGGATATTCAGTCCGTTCTCGTGGGCTAGGACGCGTTGGGCGTGTCTTTGATATTTGTGGGGAATCGAGAACGCTTCTGGAATATTTAAGCGTTCTCCCATCCTGTCCGGGCCTGTGGATCAGAACCTGAGCCGTTGAATATTTAATCACCACACGTTCGCGGGAACACAGACCCAGAAAAGAACAGATACGGAGAAACACCCGTGGTGTCAGAATTGTATTTTTTTTCCTGTTTGGTTTGCCGTTCAGCCTGGGAGACCACTCGAGTTAATACAGACGTTGGTGTACAGCACCTTAGCAGCGAGAGGCTGGAGTTAGCATCATGCCCCGTTTACATGTACAGTATGTTTCCATGAGCACCTTAGCAGGGAAAGGCTGGAGTTAGCATCATGCCCCGTTTACATGTACAGTATGTTTCCATGAGCACCTTAGCAGCGAGAGGCTGGAGTTAGCATCACGCCCCGTTTACATGTACAGTATGTTTCCATGAGCACCTTAGCAGGGAAAGGCTGGAGTTAGCATCATGCCCCGTTTACATGTACAGTATGTTTCCATGAGCACCTTAGCAGGGAAAGGCTGGAGTTAGCATCATGCCCCGTTAGCATTACCACGCCACACACACACACACGTTTGTCTCTGCGTGCTCTCCGTGTGTGAAAACGCACGGGCGTCTTCATGAATCATTCACACGCAGGAAACGCGTGGCCCCACTCAGGACGGGGCGGCATCACGCGTGTTCCTCCGAGCGCAGGGGAGACGGGAGACATGACATCACGCGTGTTCCTCCGAGCGCAGGGGAGACGGGAGACATGACATCACGCGTGTTGGGGAGGCGGGAGACATGACATCACGCGTGTTGGGGAGACGGGAGACGTGACTGTGCGTGGCTCGGGGGTCGGCCCCCTGATCAGAAACCCCACGCATACGCTCATGAATAACGAACGCCTTCACGCTGGGGTGATGAGAGCATCATACCGGCCCCGGCGCAGCCCGGGGGAAGCCACGCTGTGAACGGCGGCCCACCCTGATTGGCTTACTCCTCATCGTGTCACTGAGCCTCAGCGAGGCCATTGGCCCGATTCGCCCGTGTTGCCCTTGGTAACACAGCTGTGCGGCTCAGGTCAGAAACCCTTAGTCCGAGGTTAATGCCAGCGCTTTGTGCTTTCACAGAGAGAGAGGGTGTGTGTGTGTGTGTGTGTGTTTGTGTGTGTGAGAGTGTGTGTGTGTGTGAGTGCGTGTGTGTGAGAGTGTGTGTGTGTGCTCTCACATCAATGAAATTAATGGCACAACGCATTGCGAGCGCAGGCAATTTTCTGGCCTCTCCCACACAATGGAACTGTTTTTTTCAATGTTGCTAAATCTCTTGCTTTTGTGATGTCATACGCTTACATCCAGATAGCTCTCCGCAGTGTGTCCGTGTGTTCAGACCTGGGTTCAAATACTATTTGTTTCTGCATTTGACTAAGCTTGCCTGGCGTATGAACAAATGAAATAATCCCAAAAGTGTAAACCCCGCCCATCTGCTCCTCACTGCAGCCTCAGATGCACCAGGCAAGAGCAATAGAGCACAGACATGCATTTGAATCCAAAACAAATACCATTTGAACCCAGGCTTGCATGCATTAGTGTTCCAGTAAATAGATACTTACTGTCTGATTTGGCACAAGGATCATGTGTACAACATTACAGACTGTGTGTGTGCGTGTGTGTGTGTGCGTGTGTCCGTGTGTGTGCACGTGCGAGAGAGGGTGTGTGTGTGTGTGTGTGTGTGAGTGAGAGAGAGAGTGTGTGTGTGTGTGTGTGTGTGTGTGAGAGAGTGTGTGTGTGTGTGTTTGTGTGAGAGAGAGTGTGTGTGTGTGTGTGTGTGTGTGTGTGTGTGGGTGTGTGTGTGTGTGTGTGTGGGTGTGTGTGAGTGTGCATGTCTGAGGGGTGGGGGGTACCTCTGCCATTGTACCACACTGGGACACAGAAAGCAGTTAAAAATCTAACTTTTCTTTACAATATTCAGAAAATATTCGATTTTGCCAACATGTATTTTTAACATGAATATGCTAAATTATCCACTCATGGTTAGTTATGTTCCAACCTCAAGCCCACACAAAAAGCACAAAATCCACTCAGATTTCCCTTTGGTTGTGAGAATCTTCATGGTGAGTGTTCCACACATTCCTTTGGAACAGATTTATTGTTCTATAAACTATTTTTGTAAAGGTCACAGAGAAGCACTTTGTAGCATATGTACTGCATTGATGTTGCTGCCATTTGTGCTTGCATGTCTTGTCTCCCCGCATGTTTGTGCTTGCTCCAATTCTGCTTGATATGTTTGTATGTCTTGCTCCATTTGTTTGTGCTTGCTGCAACTGTAATTTTTTTATTTTTTTTATTTTTTAACTAATGTATTTTAGGGAGCCTATTGTCAACTGGCCGGGCACTACAGCTGGAAATTAGTCATGTAGGCTAAAGCTGCTCCATTTACTGTTTACAGTTAATTAATGGGGACTGTCCACGACATTATAAACAAATAAATTCAAATTCAAATTCAAATTCATATGTCACATATAATCTTTCTGGCAACATTCCCATACGTTGGTTATTCTGTAATTTCTGAATAAAAAAACCATCACAGAGCATCTATGGCCATAGTATTTAAATCTTCCCGATCGGTTTACTGAAATGCCAGACTCGCTGAGCATTTTCAAGTTTCCTGATAACTCAATATTAATTCATTT
>NC_083760.1:3068629-3071129 GCF_963514075.1 Conger conger | reverse complement strand
GCCGAGCCGGAGAGACCACGCGGAGAGCGGAATCAATAATCTGTTCTGTGTAATGTGCCCGGTGTCACGGTAACTAGATAGGAGTGGATTAGGCATGCATAAGCCCCCCCCCCCTCTCAGCGTCAGCCAACCGCCATTTCCAGTTGTCACGGTAACGCCACGGAAGCCAGCGTTACTTATTCATCATTTATTAAAACATATTTTCATTTATGAATGTCAAGCTGATCCGTTTCCCTGCGATTTCGCCCTGCTTTTTTTTTTTTCATGTATTCTTTCTTACGAGAAACTCCCCGCCCCCCTCCCCACCTCCTCTGCATCGCACGCGCATCACACTCCAGCTCGTCTCAATATTTAAACGAGCAGAAGAAGAAAAAGTAGCATATTGTCCGGGGTGTTAGGAAACGGCTCGACCCCCTCCCCCCCCCCCCCCCCCCTTTCGAAACACCTCAGCTACGTTCGAAAATGAAAGATCCGTTCTCTTTATCGTCTTTGCGCAATCGGTTTTAGTGGCAAAACTGGCGTCCTGTTTTAATCCACCTCGAGAGCGGGGCTTCGCATGCACAATGAGTCCGTGATGCGGACTTTGAAGCCCGCTAGCACCACCACCTCCTCCCCCGGCAAACCTCCCCACAGCATCTACCTATGAATTAATCCCTGTGATTTCGCTTAAATCTCCGTTAGATGTTCCTCGCACCGCCGCAGATGGAAGATTCACTTTCATTGTCTGCTCTGCCCCTCGTCGTTTAAAGTCGGAAGACGGATGGACGTCCCCCGCCTGTTTGCACATCGCTGAGTGTAATGAACAGGAATCCAACTCCTATGGATATTCAAATGCCAAATCAGCACAGCGCAGCAGAAGACTGCGTGATTCTCTGGGGCAATGACGCCCTGTTTGTGAGACTGCTATTATGTTATCACCAGGGTTTAAAACTGCCTCTGTTTGCTGACCTTTTAAGGTATCGCCATCTCTCGCTCTCTCTCTCTCTCACACACACACACACTCACACACTCACACACACACTCAGTCACACACACTCATACACACATACACACCCACACACACACACACACCCACACACACACACACACACTCACACACACACTCATACACACATACACACACACTCACACACCCACACACACACTCACACCCACACACACACTCACACACACACACACTCACACACACACTCAGTCACACACACTCACACACACACTCATACACACATACACACACACACACCCTCACACACACACACACACACTCACACACACACTCAGTCACACACACTCGCACACACCCACACACACACACACACACTCACACACACACACACTCACACATACACACACTCACACACACACACTCACTCACACATACACACACTCACACACACTCACTCACACACACACACTCTCAAACACACTCTCTCTCTCTACACACTCAGCGCTGTTTTACCCAGCTTGACAGACTCTCCTTAGGTGCACTCCAGAGCTCCTGATTGGCTGCCGGCAGGAAGATGGACACTCCGTGTGTCCAATGGCAGAGCGCCATGCGCTAACGTTCACCGTAGCGGGAGAAAAAACAGTTTCTGGGGCTCAGAACGGGAGAGGGGGTACAGTAAGGACAGTATAACTAACGCTTGTTTTGGTCAGTCGGGGGGGGGGGGGGGGGGGGGGTGTTTGTGCCTGAGGAGAAAGTTATTGACATGAACCGCATAATGATAACGTTTCCCCACCTCTGCAAATCACTCCCCGCGAAGCAGTGGGAGGCGGCCGATAGCTTGTTACTTTTTTATGACCTTTTGCTTGTTATTTATTTAATTTCATGAAAATTTCTGCCCCCTTCGGCCCTTTTTCGACCGCGGGAACAAGCTCCACGCGCTGCGGTATTGATTTTTCCGGCCCTCCGGATTCTCCGGATTCTCCGAGGCTGCAGCGCTGAACTCTTGAACCCGCCGGAATGCGTCCAAGGTCATTACGCAAAATAAATAAATAAATAAATAAATTTAGTGAATTATTTTCTTTTAAATTTTCCCCCAGAGGAACTGGTCAGATGAGAAAATAAACAATAAGTATCCAGTTTATTATCCTTCAGCGCTGAGACCTCACGTTCACCCACCGCGTTTAGCTACAGCTGAAATCTTGGAATAAATTGCTGCTGGCATTGGGAATGTTTATTGATTTCGAAAATTAGATCACTGCGATTTCTGGCAAGGAGGCTCTTTGTCGTGCATTTCATTGGCAGCTTCACCGGGTCCAACCTGCCCGTTTTTCTGTATTTCTGTGAGGTTTTTTCTGCCGTATAAATGCAAATAACTGGCATCATAAAATCCATTATGGTGAAATTAATACAAATACACGTTCACAAAGCGGGAACCCACATTTCCCCCGGCCCTGAAGATGACGAGGAACAAACAAACCGCCTCCTTCAAACGCTGATGTTTGGGACCAGTTACAATGGGGCAATTTGTGTGGAACGACGGTAAAAATCTGCTTT
>NC_083760.1:3053629-3058629 GCF_963514075.1 Conger conger | reverse complement strand
ATTCAGAATACATATGTTTCCGTAAGGATGCATAAAGCAGCCCAGGACCCCTGAGGTCTCTTATAACCACGGCTGCTGTCGGGCAGAACCTGTTTACTGAGCTGCCGACGGGCAGAACCTGTTTACTGAGCTGCCGACGGGCAGAACCTGTTTACTGAGCTGCCGACGGGCAGATCACTGGCCATTGTCCCCAGCTTCACCCAGACAGAGTCCAACATCCCGGCTTTACCGCTGAGAATAACAACATTTCCTGAGTTTAGAGGAGAAAAAAGAAGCTATTGCCCTCCACGGGCTGAGCAGGAGAGAGAGCGATAGGGAGAGGGGGGGAGAGAAAGAGAGAGGGAGAGAGAGAGAGGGAGAGGGAGAGAGAGCGAATGAACACTGTCATTAACTCCGCGGAGTGTGCAGCTAACCGACACCCAAAAGCCCCGGGCTTTTGGCATTTGCCGGGAAACGCTCTCGGATTTTCATTAAAAAAGGACTCGGTGGAGAATTCCGCGGTGAGATTACATCACTGGAGCCAGGCCCCGCTCCCCAGCCCCTGTTCCACTTCCCGAAACTGTGTACTCCCCGAAAATATGTTCTATCACACTGTTCACTGTGGGGTTTCTTTGGATTAGAACTACAAATCCCACATAGTCTGATCCCAAGTAGTCATGTCATAATGCCCATTATACGACAGGTAGTTCTGCCTGTCGCATTGTGATTGGCTGAGAGACATTCAATTCTCTCACGATAAATCGCTCCTAACTTTGAAAAACAAACTGTATGTTTATGTTGGGTTGAGTCATTGTATCACACGTATCATAAACTCATAGCCAAGTAACATTTCAAAAGTTATTCCATTAAAACGGCATAATAGAAATGTATTCTTAGTTACTGTATATACTCAATGTATGTTTCTTTCCATTTATTTTAATTAAATGTGCAAAGTCGTGACTTGCAGTGAGATATTGTTTCTGCTGTGTTGATCTACAAGGCCTTCGACCTTGTGCCTGAGAACGCAGCACATCAATGACAATATTTCACGGTAATGCACAATTTCTTAGTGTCTTATTAAGTGAGATGTGTGTTTATGTGTTCTGAGCGGTTATTCATGCAAAATAAAAGTCCAGTGAGATATAATTTATTTGGGTTATATGTGGAAGTGGATGCTATTTTTATACGAGTTTACCTCATGCCAGTAATCTACTCTAGTGCCTTGTAAAGATTTAATAATTCATTTAATATGTCCCACCCTAAATGATTCCCACTTTGAGAAAATTATTGAGTACCAATAAAATCAAGCATATGCACGGCAAAGAGATAAAGACTAACGTTGTGAAATATGCACTCTTAACCCTAACCCAAAGCATGACCCTAACCCAAAACCTAAACCCTTATTCCAACCATAATCCTCACCCTAATCCTAATCATAATCCTAAACCTATCCCTCACATTCAAACCTGAGAACAGCAGCAGGAAAAATCTGAATACCATTCGTTTTTTAACCTGGTTATTAGTTTGAACATGTGTTGTCTTGTTTCTTCATTTAAGGGAAATGACTACCGTAAATGCACACGCGTGTTCGAGCGCACGTTCATGTTTTATACATGAGTCGAGGCGATGGCAAACCGCTGTAATCATTTGTAATGAAAATAAACAGGGGCTAACTGTGCAGACGGTGATTTGTGGAGGCGGTGGAGTCGGGCTGGCTGCGTCGGAGAGATCCGGGATCTGCGGTATAATGGGCCGGCCTGCTGATTTATTCATGAGATTACTCGGGGGCGAATGACCGATTGTTTTCTTTCTGAGTTTTTCTTTCCACCACTTCCACGGACTGCGTGCAGCTTTGATGTTAATTACTGGACAAACGAGAGGCGACTCAACGCAGAGGCTCAATCTCAACATTAAAGGGCCTTCATTTTATTGTCTGTGTGATTCCTTTTCCTTTTTTTCACGCTTCGGTGAAGACTGGATTCCAGGGGCTTTTGCACACAGGCCGCTTCCCGGCTGTGTCGCATAAACACCCGTCCCCCTTCAGCCACCGCGTCCCTTCAAAATGAGTCCCTGCGAAACAAGACCAGATGTTTTTAGGTTCCTACCCACAATGACTTGCACCCTGCAGCCCTGAGGGGGGATCCCATCCTAAATGTTCTTAACACTAATTAAGGATTTTATTCATCTCTGTAGTTACATCAGAACATATTCTTTCTGATGGGATGTTAAACTGACGTATTGTGGGCATTAAACAGCATGACACTCGAAAGAGTTGGGGGGGTCATTGCTGAATTCCCACAAAAACTGGCAGACTGTATCTGATTGTATCTCAGTTGACTTACCTGGTTATATAAATAGAATAATAATGATATAATACATAACTGACACATTCACTCTGTGTTGAGCTGTCAGTCTCATCCATACCAAAAATGGTTTCAGTAGGAACCCTGTGATTCCACAGGAGAACCCTGTTCAAGGGTTCTTTGTCTGGGAGCTTTCAGACTTCACACCTGTGTTAGAGGGTTCCATAGAGAGCGAAAAGGGGTTCCTCCATGGAGACAAGCCACAGAACCCTTTAAAAATTTTTTTAAAAAAGTGTACAGAGTAGGAACCTGACGAAGCAGACTCACTTCCTGAAGAAGCAGACTCACTTCCTGACAAAGCAGACTCACTTCCTGACGAAGCAGACTCACTTCCTGAAGAAGCAGACTCACTTCCTGAAGAAGCAGACTCACTTCCTGATGAAGCAGACTCACTTCCTGACGAAGCAGACTCATTTCCTGAAGAAGCAGGCTCACTTCCTGTCTCCCCCAGGGGAGCTGATCCGCTCTACGAAATCGGTGTGAAATTCAAGAGCCGCTTCTTCGACCCTGACCCGCCTCTAACACGGGGACGAAGGGCTCAGTGATGAATCTGAGGCAGGCGGGATCCGGAACGTTCTCCACGCCTCCGCCGGCCACGCCGCGGGAGCAGCAGATGGTGACGACAGGAAACCTGAGCAGCCCGGCGCCCGGCGCCGTGGTTACGAGGCTCCGCCACTCGTTACTGTCCTTTAATGGCCCTAACGACCTTTTCCCTGACGAGGAGGGGGGGGAGATCCCCCCTCAGCTCCCTTTACAGCTGGAGGTCCTCCCGCTCATTACACCTCCCTTCCCACAATGCTCCACTTTCAGCTTCGTTTGTGGGTCGTATTAAGAGGGTCGGCCCGCAGGTAGCGTGGGGTCACTCTGAGGGGGGGGGGCGCTCAAGGGTTCGGGGGTCTCGCGGGGACCGGGGGTTAGCCGTGGGATTGGTGTGGGGTAGCCATGGCAACGTGTATAATGCGCAGGACAGGTGGGTCAATTGCTGGTGGAACCGAGCTGACCTAAGAGGACCAGAGGGCAAATATGACCCAGTGAGGGAACACTACGTATTTTTTGTGGAATTGTACCATTGACTTTACAGTGAAAACGGGTCAGAATGACCCGCACTGGAGCCAACCGCAGTGGTGCTAGTGAGCACCGTCTCTCAGCACGACCAGGAAATGCACTTCAAAAATGAAAGCAGGTTTTGACCCCTCGGTAAGGACAGATCTGATCAGGGACCCCTCCCTGATGTGGTTCGTCATGGGCCATCACGCCCCCCCCCCCCCATGGCCCATCACGCCCCCCCCCCCGGCTTAGAGAGGCGATTTCCCGCTTTCAGCAGTGGCCCCTCAGAGGGACATCGCACAGCCTGTTGCTGTGTCACTGTTTCATGCATGGCCTGTTTCCCTCTGACTCTCCTGCCTCTCTCTCTCTCTCTCTCTCTCTCTACCTCTCCCTCTCTCCATTCTATCTCCTCTTTATCGCACTCCTCACTTCTCTATCTCCCTCCTTCCTCTTTCTCTCTCTCCCTCACTCATTCTCTCTCTATCTCTATCCCTCTCCTTTTCTTTCTCTCTACCTCTTTATAACATTCACTCTCCCTCTTTATTTTATATCTACCTCCCCCTTTCTCTCTGTCCCATTCTCCTTTCCTTTCTCTCCATCTGTATCCTTCGTTCATTTTCTTTCTCTCTGTCACATTCTCTATTCTCTCCCTCATTATTTCTCTCTCTCTCTCTCTCTCTCTCTCTCGTTGTCCAGGCTTATCCTGGCTGTGGAAAAGAGCGGATGGCCCCTCCAGGCAGATGCTCTAGCCCCACTCCCCAGGCAGGTGGATAAGTGTGCGTTTGCTGTGGACGGTGAACGGGCCCCTTCACCCGGCCGGGGCCCCTGACTGCGATGTTCGCTCTGATGCACACGCCCCCATCCAGAGACAGGATGTCCTCGGGGCCCGTACAGGATGTAGCGGGGGGCCCACAGACCAGGTACAGGTAGTCGTTTCCCCCCAATCAGCCACAGTTGCACCTCTGACTCACCACATACTTCATACAACAATCACAATAACATGCTTAGAACTATAACAATTGTTATAATGAGCTTATGACCTCTGCTATAACAGGCTTATAAAAACTGTCATAGCAAGCTTATAACCACTGGCAGGGAAATTGTAAACCACCCAATGGTCACCCAATCAAATGCATCTTTCATATGATCTCATTCGTCAGGTTTTTGTCGTTTGAAGTTGAATGGTCTCGTCAGCGGTCCCCCGCTCAGCAGCTAATAAAGTTTGTTTAAAATCCCCAAGTGACAAAGCCACAATGATATGTTGTTAGATGGGACAGAGTTTTTTATCTGAAATTTCCACTTTTTGGTGAGTTTTTGAAGGCACACAAAAGCTCTTAACTTTCTGTATGCATTTTTAAAATTTTTATACCTGCCTGTTATTTGGCATGGGGTGGGTATCAAATATCTGATAAGTAAACAGAGCTGAAGAGTACTGAGGTGCTTCATTTGCTCTGAACGGGCAGGAATCATGAGTCCTGTAAGTGTTTTGCTGGCGGTTTTTTGATTCTGGATGAACAAACAGCTCGGAGTGAGAGAGAGAGAGAGAGAGAGAGAGAGAGAGAGAGAGAGAGAGAGAGCGAGCGGTGAGCTGAGCGGAGCTCTCCTTTCAGG
>NC_083760.1:3008629-3046129 GCF_963514075.1 Conger conger | reverse complement strand
AATGGCAGTGTCCCACCTGGTTATTGATTTGAGCCGGTAACCCAAGTTCCATACCCACAATGCACCCTGTTCCCTACCCACAATGCAAAACTGCTGCCCAGTGCAGCCTCTGACCCTTTAAGCTGCTCTGCTTGTGGTTGATAAGTACAGGGCACACACACACACACACACACAGATCTCGGGTTTTCAGAAATCCAAATGCAGGAGGTAGACAAATGGTTGCACAGGGGGCTCCTGAAAACAAAACCAAAATGTTGGCATAAGGGTTTGCATAACATCACTCCAGTCCACAGATAAACCTAAAATGCCTTCTGCTGGCCAGAATACCAGCCCTACCTGTGCCACATTTCACAATATACCCTCCACCCCGTTTGATAATTAAAGCAGAGCATCTCCCATCTCCCTGCCTCAACGACACTCTCAGGAAAAATGGGCCCGGGAGGAACCCTGTGATCCTGCAGAAGAACCCTATCAGAGCTCAAGGGTTCTTCGCTGGGCGAAATGGTTCTCTTTCTGGGAGCATTCATACTTCAGTTGATAGACAAGCCAGAGAGCCCTGTTCTCCTGAGAGCGCAGAGTGTGGTATTGAACATCATCTTCCCGCCGTGTGTGCCGTCACCTACGATCAGCTCCGCGCTGGTGACACAGCACCGTCTCCGCCCGCGCGGAAAATGCAACTGCATGTATGAACATCTTTAAACTACCACGTACCCGCCGTTTCAGCAGGGCGTCAACGCTTCGCCAAAACATTAAGGACACGCTGAAATGGAAATAAGAGCAGCACTCGATTCCGTGCTATGACCTAGCACGCGATTTAAACAAATCTTTTCAAATATCTGTTTGTTTGTTAAATGAGGAGGGGAAACAGAGCTGTAGCCTGTGGCTCTGGGGGGAGGAATACGTACCGCTGTGTGAAAGGATATTGATTGGAGGGAAACGGAAAATTGACATTTGATCCAAAGACGCCGCCCGATGGTATACCATGACGTCTAATCTCGTCATTTTTGGAGGACAGGGAGTGGGTTTGTCTGAGGTTAAATGAGGAGGGGAAACAGAGCTGTAGCCTGTGGCTCTGGGGGGAGGAATACGCACCGCCGTGTGAAAGGATATTGATTGGAGGGAAACGGGACATTGACAGACACTTGATGTAAATACACGCCCACTGGTACACGATGATGTCGAATCTTGGAAAATGTAATTTTCCGGGAAGAGGATGAAAAAAAAACAAAAAAACTTTGGTGAGTAAATACAGAAGTATTATAATTTTAAAAAATCCATTAAAAAAAGCTGCAGAATGCAGCTCTAATTGTTCCCAATATGGCAGGGCCCCAGCTCTGGCGTTAGCAGCTGTTTGGAAGACTAAGCCGGGGTAATTGTTTGGAACAAAAACCAGCATTTACCCTGGCCAGCAGGCCCAGGGCTGCTATGCCCCCCTGATTTAGGAGGAGCCCTCCCCCACCCCCCCCCCCACTGCCCGCTGCACACTGCACACTGGACACTGCAGACTGCACACTGCACACTGCACGCTGCACACTGCGCGCTGCACGCTGCCCCAGTTTACCGACTGTTCCGCCAAACCACTTCTCATCTTCCTTCTCTGATGCTGAAAGTGGTTTTGTTTGTTTTAGGAGGACTCCCCCCGTGATGCAGTCTGACAGGGAGGCTGATCGGCCTGGGTGGGGATCAATAGTGTGGAGGAAGGGGTGTGTGTGTGTGTTTGTGTGTGTGAGACCGAGAGTGTGTGTGTGTGTGTATGTGTGTGTGTGTGAGATCGAGAGTGTGTGTGTGTGTGAGACCGAGTGTGTGTGTGTGTGTGTGTGTGTGTGTGTGTGTGTGTGTGTGTGAGACCGAGAGTGTGTGTGTGTGTGTGTGTGTGTGTGTGTGTGTGTGTGTGTGTGTGTGTGTGTGAGACCGAGAGTGTGTATGTTGAGGAGGTAGGATAGCTCTGGGTCTGGCATGGAGAACTCCTGGAGGGCCGGTGTGTGTGTGCAGGATTTTGCTGCCACCAGTTACCCTGGCTCAATCAGCTAATTAGCAATCAGCATATATACCAGGACCAATTCACTCATAAATTAGACCACTATAAAATGCTACAAGACCAGAACGTTTATCAGCTGCTGTTTATATCATGGAATGCGGCTAAAGATGACAGATCCCGTTCATGAGTGAGTTTCTGAGACATGGCCTGCTTTCACCCTGCTGCAGGAGAGACTCGTTGTTCTAGTTGTCCTATTGCGCATCAAGTTGAAGCGATATAATTATTTAATGGAAAAAAAAGGGCTCATTGTTGTCACCTGTTGTCACCGGTGCACTACGTGATTGGTGGAACTCCACTCAAGTGTCCAGGTGAAAGGTCACAACCGTGTTGTCTTGTACAATGACAGGAACACCTACCGACATTTATCATGTCTGCCCTGACAGAGATCAGGCCGATGCTCTGATGGCTGAAAAGGGTCGCTTCTTCCAAATGCCACCAGCGGTTACAGCTGCTCTCTGAAACCAGGCATCCCCAGGCTTTCACTCGCAGAAATAAAGGTACAAAAAAGCGACTAAAAAGGTTTGATGCTTGTCACTGGGGTGTTACACTATAGGTACATACATTGTCACACTTAACGGCCCTCAACACTCACACACACACACTCACACACACACATACACACACACACACACACACACACACACTCACACGCATACACACACTCACACACTCACACACACATACATACACTCACACACACACATACACACACACACACTCACACACACACACACACACACACACACTCACACTCACACACACACACACACACACACACACACACATACACACACACACTCACACACACACACACACACACATACACACACACACTCACACACACACACACACACACATACACACACTCACACATACACACTCACGCACACATATACACACACTCACACACACACACACTCACACCCACACACTCATACACACACACACGCTCACACACTCATACACACACACACACACACACACACACACACTCTCACACACACTCACACACACACACACACACACACACACACACTCAGACCTCCATTTTGTCTCATACAGTGTTTTCATACTTAATGGCCGTCCGTACAATCTTACAAAGCGAGTAGCGTGCCGTCATTAGTCTTTCCAAATAACACTGTGTGGAATAATTTTTTAATTCATTTTTACTGCTTTTAATGAAGTATTAAGATTGCTGGAGCATGCATTTTTAATGTAGTTTTATCCATATTTAGCTCTTAACCATAACTTCAGAGACAGTACTTTTTTAAATGTGCGGAGGATATAAAAAAAAAAAACGAAATTAAAAATTATACGGAACCCTTAAAAAATGATATCATCATCCTATACAGGATAGAGAGCAGGGGAAGACACGCCGTGGAGAGTTTGCATTTTAGAGCTTTCATACCAAAAACCCAAAGCCAAAGCAAACATTAAAAACATTTTTCTTTTTTTTTATACATTGAAATGGGTCTTTGTTATGTTAATGGTGATCCACTCGGAGAAAGGCATTCACTCCAGCCAATATTTAGCCACTGTCTGGTTTTGTATCAAAAGGAGATTATATTAATTAAATGGATGATATCTGTTTTTTAGCTTTGCAGTGCCAGTGCATTATGAGTGAAACTCTCTGTGAACAAGGAGTGCTGGAGAGCGATAAGGAATGAGTTAGCGCAACGCCCGCAAGATCTGACTTCAGCACCGACAGCCCGGGCTCACTAAAAACAGTCTGATTGAAACTGTGCTGCTTCAGTCCCTAAGCCTAAATGAGCAAACCCGAGTTTCCCAGCTAAACAGGGCCCACTACCAATTTCAAAATAGGACAAAATCAAAAGGGAGGGGGGGGGGGGAGCTCAAATATGATTCATCATTGAGTGAGACTTTCTGTTCTTTTTGCAAATCATGTTTTCCTCCTGCAAATATTGAAGTCATGTTTCCACTGTTTTTTTTTTTTCGTTTTGTTTTTTTTACTCCGTCTGAGTAATTCTTCATTTCAGATATTTTTGAAAGATAATTAATTCATGTCAGATGGCAGTGTTGAGTTCTCACGGATTCCTGCGGGCGAAGTTGTCTGATGTTCTTAGCCGTGAATCATCAAGCGAAGCCTGTCAGTGTCAGAACAAGAGCGCCGCATTTGATAACCCAGTGAGCAGAGTCTAGCAGGGTGGAAATCCGGGACCGAGAGACGTTTTGACACGAACAGACTCATTTAGCCCCAATTTAGCTCAGGTTTTACCTGGATATGGCCTGGGTATATGCCCTCGTCAGCTAGAAACCCAAATATACCCAGGTCTTCACCTTGAACGTCAAGGTATCTAGACGTCTCTAGACATACATATCTAGCCAGGCGAAGACCCAGCTATATTTGGTTGAAAAGTGAAAGGTTTCTTGCTGACTGGGACGTACCTAGGGCAGGCTGTGTCCAGGTGAAAACTGGGCTAAATTGGGGCTAAATTAGATCGACAGATAGATAGACAGTTCACTGCATTTATATATCACTTTTCTAGAAAATTCTTTACACTGATGAGGTGGAAACTCGCCTCAACCACCACCTCTGTGCAGCACCCACCTGGGTGATGCAACAGCAGCCATTTTGCACCAGAACACTCACCACACACCAGCAGAGGTGGAGAGGGAGAGAACAATGATGTCTGTTTATGTCCAAACCTCTCAGGCCCAGATTTCCACCCCACCGGACATGGAGATTGGGGCTTTTGCTCGCTGGGTGGGTTAGACGCAGGGCAGTGAGTGAGTCACGGACACGCGTGTGACCGTCACAGACACGCGTGTGACTGTCTCAGACACACGTGTGACCGTCTCAGACACGCGTGTGACCGTCACAGACACGCGTGTGACTGTCTCAGACACGCGTGTGACCGTCTCAGACACGCGTGTGACCGTCTCAGACACGCGTGTGACCGTCACAGACACGCGTGTGACCGTCTCAGACACGCGTGTGACTGTCTGGAGTGGCGCGGGGTGTTCACACCGTGGAGGCACTGGAGCAGCGCGTGGGAAATGAACTTTCACAGCCCAATGAAGCACAGAAGGCCAGTCTGCGCTGCAGCCAGAAGAAAAACCCAGCAGACCTTAAAAAAATTAAAGATTTTTTGCTCTGTCTATTTACGAGATCTCTATTCAATAACCCATTTTGAGCAATAAAGCCAGATTTACTTTTAACATCTAGACACAGTGTTTTATAGACCAGTAAAGCGGGGATATGCATTTTATACACATACACACACTTGAGTTCTTTATGGTGAAGTAAGATTTAAAGACTGCGGAATGGCTCTTTTGGTGCGGGCAGCTGTTGCTCTGAGAGCTCGCCGACTCTTAAACAGTTCTGACGTGTCTCCGCAGTGTGGGGAGTACAGGGATCCAGAGGGCCTTAAAGCCGAGGAATATCAGCCGTTTCTGTTCTCTGGAGTGATTTCTCCGCAGTTGAACCTGTAGAAAGGGGGCTATAAAAGGGGACTTGAATTTAGTGGATTAAGCGGCTATGGGAGGTGGTCTGCTGGTGTAGAAATGGCACCTTACCTTATGTAGCCTCTCTCTCGTGAGGTGAGGAACTGGAGAAGAGAACACTGCCTTCTTGGCTTGGCTTCCAGCCCAAAAAAAAAAGTTAACCTTTCTCCGAAAGTTTGGAGAAGAAGAAGAGGATAAGTGTGAACTCCCATTACCTGTGAAAGTCACGGGGGAGCATCGAGGGCATTTCAAAAAACGATGCGCATCTCGATATCTATACGGACTGGCCGGTCCATTATTGATGAACCTCAATGGTCTCCAAATATCAGCGCTGACTTCCAACGGCATACGCCGGTCTCTCCCGTCAGCTCAAAAGTAAACTTTCTCCGGGTTTTTTTTCTTTCCCCGAGAAGTACAGAAACATGAAACGGGAAAAGCCGCGGCGATACCAGGCATTGAAATGTACATCTGAGGGCCGCGGAGCGCTTCCCAGCCCGAAGGACCCGCAGGGTGCGAGGCGAGAGGTGGCGCCACAGTGCCATCTAGAGGATGCGGAGGGAACTGCGGGCGAAACGGCCTGATTTCAGGGGGTGCTGTGCGTACGGTGAGGGCTGGTGGTTTGCTCACAGAGTGCTGGACTTTGCAGAATTGGCAGGGGGTGGCGGAGCGAGGCCAGAGTGGGACTTTAACAGATTAGCGCTCTCTCGCTCTCTCTGCATGGCGGCCATTACGCGGATTCTTCTTCTTCTTCTGATCAGCAGCAGTGGGAGGAGCTATGTGAGCAGCAGCCCAATCGCAGGGCTCGTTCCGTTCCCTCATTTCTCTCCGCTTTTTTCTTTCTTTTTATTCCTGCGTTTCTCGCCCCAAGCTCCACCGGTCGGGAGAGGAGCCGAGGAGAATCGAGAAAACGGTGAATTCGGCGAATTGAAGGTCCTCGCTCCTTCAAACGTCAGCTCAAAGCCACGTCAGTTACAGACGTGGCGGATGGGGAGAGGTGGATCCACAGGTCAGTTACAGACGTGGCAGGTGGGGAGAGGTGGATTCACAGGTCAGTTACAGACGTGGCAGACGGGGAGAGGTGGATCCACAGGTCAGTTACAGACGTGGCAGATGGGGAGAGGTGGATCCACAGGTCAGTTACAGACGTGGCGGATGGGGAGAGGTGGATCCACAGGTCGGTTACAGACGTGGCAGATGGGGAGAGGTGGATCCACAGGTCAGTTACAGACGTGGCAGATGGGGAGAGGTGGATCCACAGGTCAGTTACAGACGTGGCAGATGGGGAGAGGTGGATCAACAGGTCAGTTACAGACATGGTAGATGGGGAGAGGTGGATCCACAGGTCAGTTACAGACATGGCAGAGGGGGAGAGGTGGATCCACAGGTCAGTTACAGACGTGGCAGACGGGGAGAGGTGGATCCACAGGTCGATCAATTATACATCAAGCTTTAGGGAAGAAATGCTTCCGCAATTTTAAAAGGAAGTAGAAATTTTAAAAGTGGAGAAAAAATAAGTGATTGGAATTAGTCCTAAGTGTCCTGAAAATGTCACTGCAAAGCCACTGTGACGGCTCTCTGTTATTAATAGGCCACTCGTGATTTTAATAAAAGGCTGGCTGAAAAGAAAAACTTGATAGGCTCGTCCATGACCAGACTTGAGTATAATTAATGCCTACGCTCAAATGTCAACAAGCTCTTCTCTTTATACGGCGGTGCTGTGCCACGTTCACCGTGACAGCACGGAGGTGCCTGCTGTTCACCAACGACCAACGACTCTGATGTCTGAACCCTGCTTAGCATCTCTGCTAAAACCAGACAGTGTGTGAGATCCTATAACAGGTTTTTTTAGTGAGCCACATCTTCCCCCAGCCTCATTAAAAAAACAGAGAGAGAGAGAGAGAGAGAGAGAGGGAGAGAGAGAGAGAGAGAGAGAGAGAGGGAGGGGGAGAGAGAGAGAGAGAGAGAGAGGGAGAGAGAGAGAGAGAGAGGGAGAGAGAGAGAGAGAGAGAGAGGGAGAGAGAGAGGGAGAGAGAGAGAGGGAGACAGAGAGAGAGAGAGAGAGACAGAGGGAAAATGACATTTGTTGGCGTGTTATTCATCATCAGCGTTTTGGGCGCTGAAATGCTAAAGGTTGGCCCCCGTCGCGATTGTGGCATTTCAGAGAGATATTTGTTTTCTTTGGCATGAAATAAGTTTAGTCTCGCACGGACGACGCTGGCAAAAGAAATGCCAGGTAATTATTTTAATGAAGAACCTCATGCAGATGTATACCTGCGGGGCAAATCTTTGAGATGAGAGTACAGAATGTAGCCTAAAGCCGTGGGATTCCTGGTGCGCCACCCACACCAGAAAAAAAACTAAAAACGTTTCACACAGGTGATGATACCTGCGCGTGGCTCTTTGCAGCCGGAGAGAAGACAGGAAATTGAACTATTAAATATATTTGGATAAATCTATCTTTTCCTTTTGGTGCTGTAGTCTGTAGTACAGAAACATGAAACGGGAAAAGCCTAGTCTGTCCATAGAGGAGATCTCCTTTGTTATTGTCCGGATAGCATTGGCCGTAGGAAATTATTACCAATATTGACCCACTTCTCAGATCCCTGACTTTTTTGGAATCTTTTTTTTTTCTTCAAACAGAATATCCAACGATCTTCACCCCCAGCTCCCGGGCCACTGAACACAATTAAAACCCAAATCAAAGATCAAAATCATAACAAAATCATGCAGCCATCTAACTTTCTGTAATTTGCTCTGTGAATTGAGAAATCAGTTTCTCCCTGTAGAGAACTTCTTGGATTCACACTCAAAACAAACATCGAAGGAACTGTCAAAAAGAGCTAAAGAGCTGATTTTTTATTTTTATTTCTTTATTATTTGTATATTACTCTCTATTTATACAGGGTAAGTTGACTGAGCACACCTGCTCTTTTGTAGCAATGCCCTGTTAATGTCTTTGGACAGATGTCTTTGGACTTTTGGAACATGAAACAAGAGCATGTAAGTTGTGTCTACACTAGCACACAGACTACCCCCAGACGTGAACGGCCAGGAAAAGCTCTGCTGCCGTCTGTATGTGGGAGATTCCGGATGCCACGATATTCCCGCACCCCATCAACGGTGATCCCGTTCTCTGGAAGACTGCTGCCACGGACGAGCGGTACGGTCGACTTGTCTTTACCGACATTTCTCCTCGTGATTTAAAACGCAACCTCGCGGCAACACTCCGAACAGAACCCACTGAAACTCAAACGGCAAATCGGTTACGGAGGAAGACGTGCGCGGCAAGTTCTGAGCGCCGCAGAATAACTGAAAGTAGAGCGCCGTTAAAGTCCGTGCGTGCGCAGCAGAGGATCATGGGAGAATCGTGATGAAAATGTGGCGGTTTGATCTGGAAGTGTTCAAAGAAGATCCCCTCGGCTACCCTCATCGTCCGTCTCTATTTTATGCTATTTTATGTAACATTTATGCTGAAAAACGTGTGGAGGTTTCGTTCCATCTGCCTGCTCACATTAGCGCACGTTAACGCGAATGGAAGGTGCCGGACTGGAAGCGCCGCGAGTTTCTGCCGCGTGTACACAGTACGCCCACGGCGCCCGGGAACGCCGCGCGCTTCGGATAGGAGGCAGCCGCGTGCGCGATGGCGCCCCTCGAGCGATCGAGGCGGAGGGGAGGGGCTGGTATGACGTCCACCCTGATGAACACACTCTTCACACGGGCCAAGGTTTACCCGACCGCGCACAGGCGTGGCATCTGCTACACTCGCCGCTCCGATGCGCTTTTATAAAACATCGCAATAGAACTCTCCTCCTGTCAGAGGGTTTGAAGTGGGAGAGAGAGAGAGAGAGAGAGAGAGAGAGAGAGAGAGAGAGCGGAAAATTAAATAATAAAATAAAAGTGGTGCTCCATCAATGAGGAAGACCTTGCGTGTGTCGTCTCAGTCACACGCCCGCCTCTTCAGAAATACGGCATCGATAGGACTCTGGCCTTCGAGTTCTGGTCGAAAAAATAAATAAATAAAAGAACAAATAAATAAATAAATAAATGAAAGCTTTATGCCCTTTGTACTCGACCAAGGCCGTGTGAAATCAATAAGACGTCATTCAACATGCGAGAAGCGTGAGAGGAGAGGGAGTGGAGAGGGAGCTCGGTGTGTCAGCGAACCTGCGGCCGTCAACAGCCTGCTCACCGTTCACTACACTCTGTGAGCACTTTATTAGGTACTTATTATTCAGTCTTCCGCCGCTGCAGCCTATCCACTTAGAGGTTTGACGCGTTGCGTGTTCAAAGATGCTCTTCTGCATGCCGCTGTGGTTATTTGCGTTACTGTCACCTTCCTGTCAACGTCGACCAGTCTGGCCCCCTCGCCTCTGACTGTTTGACCGGCTCATGCTGTGTTTTGAAACCACTGGTCGCTGGTCGACCAGTTCAGACCAACTCAACGCTCAACATGGTTCGGCCAGCTCAATCTATGTTTTGAAACAGCTGGTAGCCGGTAATTTTACTGTAACACTGTAACTTTGCTGTAATACTGTACTTTTACTGTAATACTGTCATTTTTACTGCAATACTGTAACTTTGATATAATACTGTAATTATACTGTAGTACTGTAAAAAATTTGACTGTAATACTGTAACTTTGCTGTAATACTGTAATTATACTGTAGTACTGTAATTTTTTTTTTCTGTAATACTGTAATTTTCCTGTAATAGTGTCATTTCGGCTGGATCATACAGCAGGGCACAGACAAAATGGCGGCCCCTCCTCTGTCTCTCCCTGCTCTTCACCACACCCCGCGGGCCTCCTTCCGACACTCTGGCCAGCGAGAGAATGAGTCACGCCGATTATGATTGGCCGCGTTACTCCAGGCCAATCAGAACTGCGGCTCTTATCCCCGCTAGTCCGCTGGCACGCGGAGGGGCTTGGCGGAGACGGGCACCTAACTGACCCTGTAATTCGGGTGTTGCGGAATTCTTACGCCAATTAAAGATGAGGCGTATCGGGCGCGAGTGGGGCTTGTCGTACGAAAGCTGAGAAATACTCAATAGAAGATGACTGAAGATGTTTCAGAAAGAAAAGAAGATTGAAGGTTGAAATGGGGGGGGGGGGGCGGGTGTTTGTAAATTGTTGCTCAGAAGCAGTATTACAGGGGTGTGGTAATACACAGCATCCAATAGAATGTGTTTTACATTACATTACATTATTGCCATTTGGTAGATGCTCTTATCCAGAGCGACGTACAGTTGATTAGACTAAGCAGGAGACAATCCTCCCCAGGAGCAATGCAGGGTTAAGGGCCTTGCTCAAGGGCCCAACGGCTGTGCGGATCTTGTTGTGGTCACACCGGGATTAGAACCACCGACCTTGCGGGTCCCAGTCATTTACCTTAACCACTACGCTACAGGCCGCCCAGTACCCCCTGCCAACCCAGACTGATATTGGGAGCATGATGTGGGGGTAGATTATGCTGAAGGAGATGGATCCATTTTTATTTATATAGTACTTTGCACCGGCAAGCGTCACAAAGACACTTTACAGAGTAACAGAAGGGCGAGGAGATGGATGAGCTTGGGTGGGGGATAGAGAGGGATGGTTACAGATCAGGTGCAGGGTGGTCGGTAGTGTAGTGGTTAAGGTAAATGACTGGGATACACAAGGTTGGTGGTTCTAATCCCAGTGTAGCCACAATAAGATCCGCACAGCCGTTGGGCCCTTGAGCAAGGCCCTTAACCCTGCATTGTCTCCTGCTTAGTCTAATCAACTGTACGTCGCTCTGGATAAGAGCATCTACCAAATGAAAAATACATGTTTGAAAATGTCTTGAAAACATGGGACAATATTTTCATTTGAAATGTGTTAAACAAAACATCCCAGAGCTGTGTTGTTTCGCTGTGTTTTTGTGGTGTTATTTTCTCCACGTTTGCCGGTATTTCGTTGACACGCTCAGGTCGTGCTTTGGAACACATTCTCTAATAATCGGCTCTTTGCCGTGAATAGAGACCCGTGCAGTTGTTTTGACAGTTTAATTGCACACCCTGGATTTAAATGTAAATATTAATATTCGAGGCTCTCGGCGAGGATGGGAAACTTGCGGAGGTAGAAGGCGCGGCTGACAGAAGTCACGGGGTTTCCTCCGCGGTGGCGACATCCGATGGCAGGCCCTCATTATTAATAGCATCAATTAGCGGCAGTTCCGTTCGTTGTGGAAAAAAAAGGACCCTGAGGCTTTTTATTCAGGGTAAAAACCCTGAGCAAAAGCCTGCCGTGCTGCCCTTTATTTTCTTTCATTTTGCAGTTTTTCTAGCAGGTGCGTAAATTGGCCTGGGAAACGCGCGTCTCTTGGACGGAAGCAGCGGCAGAGTGAGAGCCTTAGCAGCCTTGCGTTCGCCGCTGTCTCCAGTAATGACAGTCTGTGGACAGGACTGTGGAGCTGATGCTTGTTCCCTTGACTCCAGAGCTGTGCTTTGCATGGTAGACGCGCGTCCGTTTTCTTAAATGTTTCCGAACGCTGCGGCAAAGCAGCGCGTTTCGTTTCGTAGCCGGGTCGATCGGTCCCGAAAATCTCGAAATACAGATTCACAGCACAAGTTCCCCACCAATGAAATATATTTGGAAAATAAAATCTGATACAAGTTTGATCTTAGATCTAACGATTTGTTTTGGTGGGGGTTTTTTTGCATAGAAAAGTAGTTGAAGTAGTAGTATATTTAAAGAAGAAAAAAAAAACATTTGACATGGATGTCTCTCGGTATACTTTTAAAACATTACACCTTGACAGCTCAGAAGAAAAGAGTTCACACTTGAGGATATGGAGTGTTTTTTTGCCTGGAATAACGGCAAGCAAATGAAGGGCTAAAATGAGACATTATTTTCTATCTCCGACAGACAATATCAGCGCCGCTTGCTAATTTCATTAGGCAGCCAGATAAGGCGTTTCATGACATTATGGCTTAACTTGTTGCTAACCAATTAGCGCGTTATTTCCTAAACGGGGCGTTCCGCTGTGCCATTCGCACAGATGCTAGCGGTAGTCATCCCCGGTTTTTTTAAAGCTCCTGCTCGTTGGTTCTTGATGAAATTATGTCTTCGCAGAAGAGCCTCGAGCAGGACGAGACCAGGCCCACGGCTGTCACTAGCTTTAGGTACACCTGTGAGTGTAGGTCATCTGTGAGTGTCGGTCACCTGTCTGTTCACTGCAACAGAGAGCTCTGGTCAGCATGAGAGGGATCGTGCTGTGGGTTTATCCCCAAAGGCCGAAATCATACAGGTTCTGTGCAGCAAGCAGGCGAGAAAAGCATGCAAACGTAGCAGTGTTCACTACCATTGTCGTTTCTAGGGCAGCCTGTAGCGTAGTGGTTAAGGTAAATGACTTGGACGCACAAGGTCGGTGGTTCAATCCCCGGTGTAGCCGCAATAAGATCCGTACAGCCGTTGGGCCCTTGAGCAAGGCCCTTAACCCTGCGTTGCTCCAGGGGAGGATTGTCTCCTGCTTAGTCTAATCAACTGCACGTCGCTCCAGATGAGAGCATCTGCCTTTAATGTAATGTAGCGTAATGTAATGTAGAAGGAGTACAGCTCATGGAGGCACAATGTAAAAACATGGCAGAGCCACCAATCGAGATGAGTCCCTTCAGGGTTCACCTGCATGCGGACTGGTGCAGTGTCACCTGACCTCACACATGATGAAACACTGTGGGGGCATGGTGGTGCAATGGTTAGCACTGCTGCCTTGCAAAAAGTATGTTCTGGTTTTGAATCCCAGCTGGCCAGAGTTTGTATGTTCTCCCAGTGTTCGCGTGGGTTTACTCCGGGTACTCCGGTTTCCTCCCATACTCAGACATGCGTGTCAGGTTAGGTATGCTCCTGCCGTTGCCCTTGACCAGGGCTCTGGCCTCAGAACTGGAGGTCCCCAGGCGCTGCACTGTAAATAACGAGGATGAGTCAAATGCCCCAACTTACCCCACGGGATTCAATAAAGGGCTTATATGTAACTTATATGTGCTCTCAATAACAGCAGCGCGAAGATGTCTCTTTTTAGACTACATTTATATGCTAATATATTTATATATTATTTCAGTTTGTGTTAATTTGTCCAATTACTTTTGGTCCCCTAAAATTGGAGGGGATCATGTATAAAAAGGGCGGTATTTCCTACATGTTTCAACCAGTAAAGATGTAGAAACCCTCAATTTAAAGCTGAAAGTCTGCACATTAACCACGTAGCGGCCGTTTCATCTCAACTATTCGTTTGCTGGAGTACAGAGGGAAAATATTGTGTCCAAATACTTACGGACTGCACAGTACGCATGTTCCCTTTAGTGAAACGGAGAGAAGGTCGGTCAGACCCGGCTCAGAGTCACCTGACGCCTGGCAGCGAGCGTTAGCGGATGCCGACACGCACCGGCGCGGTTGGTGCTGGGAGGGGGCGCACGCACAGGTGGACCCATCAATCCTGAGCCTGTTTACCCGCCCGGCAGCTGGTCAGGGCGGGGCCCCGCCCGGCGGAGCCAGACGCTCGTCTGCAGATGCCGGCTCCCCGCCCCCCCCCCCCTCCCCTCCCCGTGGACGGAGAAGTCTCCCGCCAGCCACGTTAACACCGTGAGCTGCCGCCGGCCGTTTTACACAACTCTGCCACACGGTTCAGCTCACAAAGCCAAAAATACCCAGCAACCACTCGCCATGAGGCTGACTTAACACTGTCACACACGTGACACAGCAGCTGTCTCAAGATGGCATAGCATTACCGTACGTTACATTAGAAGGCATTCAGCAGACGCTCTTATCCAGAGCGATGTACAATGAAGTGCAAATCAAACACAGGTACAAGTGCGAAGAGGACCTGAGAGGACAGTACGGCTCCGAGTCCTAGTGTAAACATACAGATACAGTCGGAACCCTTGAAGAATGCATCCACTTACGGACTAGCATACCACGGTTGGCAGCTAGAATACCTAGAGAAAAGCAATACAATAGCTTAAAAAGTTATATGTGCAGATGATAGTTGATGTCAATGATATGAAGTGATAGTCAGTTGATAAAATTGGCATACTTTTATTGGTAAATCGTTATGTTGCATCGTGCGACAGTTGTTATGTCATGTGTATGACGGTGTTTTGTCAGCCTTATGGCGAGGGGTTGAAGTTAAGTGTTACCATGTTTTTATGTCATTTGAGGTCAACTGACATCATCTGTTATGCCACCAGCAGGCAAAAACAGCTTGTTAAATGAGAGAGGTCAGTGGAGAAGGGCCAGACTGGTCAAAGCTGACAGGAAGGTGACATTAGTGCAAATAACCACGCATTACAACAGTGGTGTGCAGAAGAGCATCCCTGAACACAAATTATAATCCATCCAGAAAGTTGGTCTTGATCCATTTCAAAAGACTATGAATAATTTACAAACAGCAAACGATGACAGTTGGCTGATGCAAAATGAAGATCATATAAAGCCGTTTTAAACCAGTGTTGTCACTTAAGTATCCTCCCAGTGTTGCATTGTTTGATTAGCATTACTCTCGAATATGAAGGTAATGATAAATGCTAATTCTCAAAATCCCTCCAATATGCACCACCTGAAGTAAAGCAGAATTAACATAAGCCGATTACTCTATTGCACGCTATTGCGTTTGTGTATGCCTGTGAGAGAGATCGAGACTGTGTGTGTGTGTGTGTGTGGTGTGTGCGTGCATGTCTGAATGTGTGTGTGTGTGTGTGTTGGTGTATGTGTGTGTGCATGCATGCATGCCTGAGTGTGTGTGTTGGTGTGTGTGTGTGTGTGCATGCATGTCTGAGTGTGTGTGCATGCCTGAGTGTGTGTGTGCATGTCTGAGTGTGTGTCTGTGAATAAGTGTGTGTGTGCGTGTGTGTGTGTGTGTGTGTCTCAGAGTGTCAGCCATTGTTACGGTGCTTTTGTTGTGAAGCCTGCTAAACATCCTGGAAGCAGTTTTTAATTTAATTACGCCGGCTCCGCGGCACCCACACAGCGAGCCGCCGCGTGCCAACGGGACCCTCCCGCCTGTCGCCACGGGAACACCAGATCCGCCAGATGGCTCATTAATCATTCAGGTGCACATGGCGACCGAGCCCTTCCTGTTGAGAGTGCGAGTGTGGGGGGGGTGGGGTGGGGGGGGGGGTGCGGCTGAGATTCCCACCATAGCGGGGACATTTATCCACGTCCCCATGGAGTTGTATGTCTGTCCTCACAACAATAGGAAAACTGAGAAAGGTCACAATGTGAAGTAAGAGCTGTGTGTATTCTCTTTTGCATCGATTGAGACGCTATTGATTGATTGAGAGGTAATTTTGCTGCGGGTGAATTTGGCATGTGGAGAAGCACTCGTTTTTTGCCTGCAGAGTAGAAAGTTATGTGTTAAATCAACACTGAAAAAAAACGACTCCCTCAAAGTGGCACACTAGCAGTCCCTCCCACGGAGCAGCCATTTTGTGAGTCAGTAATGAATGCGTTTGGCGTTTTGCATTGAACATCATCTCTTGATTGTCTTGAAATGGCTGCCCCATTCCATTTCTTATGACAGACAAAAAAAAAAAAAGAACTTGCTAAATTGCCTGCTTGCTTCCAAGCTGAATGAGCTGAACATGGTTGATTGTTTATTGTCAGAAGTAACATCAGCACAAAAACAAGCCGGCGTTTGAACAAAGGGTCTTGATTTTCGGGCCCACTGTGTCTTCTGCCAGCACCGTGCTAAATGCTTCAATTTAAACTGCCAAAATAAAGAATCATGTTTAAAAAGACACGGTAGTATAGAGCTACAGGTGATGTTTTAAGCAGTACCAGCAAACAAGCTGGTTTAGGGCAAAGCACACTGCAGTTTGATTGAAAAGGATGCAATAGGAACTCCTGAGCTACCCTATAACATCACAGTTTAAATGTATTATTCTAGGCAATCCCAGGTAGCCAGGACCTTTTATAAGTTGTGGCAAGTTGTGAAAGTTTTGCGATTCTGCTCAGTCATAAATATATAAAACACTCTTTCCCTGTGGAAAGAGTAGCCTATAACTACTTTTTTGGCGATCTGAGACTGGGCTTATTTGCAGAGTAGCTGGACGGATGTGCTTTGTGTATGGTGAAAGAATAAGAAAAGTAAGTTGTATTATCTTTATTTGTCATATTGCTATTTGCACAACCTTTAACGACAGTGATGTAAAAAGTTGCAGAAAGGTTTTGTGCCAGCTGGGAGATTTGCTTAAGAATCCTCTTGATGATTAATAACTTTTACCTTCACTGAGCACATTTGAAGGTCTGACATCACTTCAGTGTCTGAGCCCAACAGATTTCAATCCAATCTGGGGCAGCCTGTAGCCTAGTGGCCAAGGTACAGGACTGGGACCCGGAAGGTTGGTGGTTCAAGCTCCAGTTTAGCCACGATAACATATCCACAGCTGTTAAGCCCCTGACCCCACATTGTTGCTTAGTCTAATCAACTGGAACTCACTTTGGAAAAAATGAATCAGCTAAATAACTGTGATGTGATTTCTAATAGGAACTCCAAAAGGTCTCTCTCTAAAGCACCTCTTGCCTCTCATACTTAATTAAAAAGATTTTGTCTGGCCTAGTCCTTGTCCTGTAATGTAGTATAACTGAGAGTTTACATTAGGATGTTTAATAAGACCACAGCTACACGAATGTAAATACAAATAGCCCATACAAGCCTGTTAGTCTGGTCAAAATAATCCTGTTTGTTGGTAATTCAAGTAAAACATATCCTGCCTGTACACTGTACCTCAGGCGAAGACAATCCTGGTAATGGGAAAAGGCCTGGCTCCATATTATAGTTGTCATTACAGCCTAGTTGTAATTGGTGTGGACCGATTGGTTGGTCATGATGTACAAATCTGTGTTTGGTTTAGTTTTGTTCTTGAAAGAATCACGGGTGTAGTAGTCCGAGGACGATCTGTAGAGCCGCATCGTGATGAACTTCAGGAACGCGGGAAAGACTGAACGGCAGGGTTACCACCTCAACGTGTGATCAACGTGTGTGTTGCCATGCCGACGGCTCCTGCTTGCTTTATTCTGAAACCGGTGAGTGGCAGCGGCATTGTCTCAGATGAGTGACGGTTGGCTGTAATATGGCCAGATCATTTGGTCATTGGAAACAATGTAAAAAATTATAATAATAATAATTTATAAAGAGTAAAAAAAAAGTACACCACAGGTGCAGGGGGAATGCCTTCTTTATTTCAATACAAGCTTGAACTTCTCCTCTTAAAGCCTCTTAAAGTCACACGTGGACACTTCTGCTTTACCGGGGTGCAAAACATACATTTAAACAATGTGATTGATTTTGTTTTTAAAATAATTTATACGGCTGTGGAGATGGTGTCTGAAGTATTTCAAAGCCTTCGAGCTCTGCAGCTCTTCATCGAACGCTGTCCCACGATGAGTCCGCTGGTCACTTCTGTGTGATTTCATTTCACGACAGTTGAAACTGAAAAAGAGAGAAGCAAGACGCTATGCCTGAGAGATACGCTATAGGGCAGCTGTTCGTCTGTAAACAGGGCCATAGACTGGGTGCCTGTTAGTCTGTAAACAGGGCTATAGACTGGGTGGCTGTTAGTCTGTATACAGGGCTATAGACTGGGTTCTTGACTACAGACCAGTGTTGCGGTAAAACACTGATCTAAAGCACCGCACCTTGAGCTGCTGGTTGGTGCGCTTCAGGAGCTCGATCTCGTCCGTGTGCTTCTGCTCCTCCGTGACCCGCCTCTCCAGCTCCCTGCGGCTCACGGCCTCGCACTCCGCCCCCATCTCCTGCAGCTGCCCCTGCAGTGCCCGGTTCTGCCCCTCCAGGACCGATATCTGCCCCGGGAGGAGAACCACCCCCGCTGGGTACAGTCCTGTACAATCTACACCACTGCTGGGTACAGTCCTGTGCAATCTACACCACCACTGCCTACAATCCTGTACAATCTACACCACTGCTGAGTACAGTCCTGTGCAATCTACACCACCACTGCCTACAATCCTGTACAATCTACACCACCACTGGCTACAATCCTGTACAATCTACACCACCGCTGGCTACAGTCCTGTACAATCTACTGCTATTCACACATTCACTCCTGTACAATCAACTGCTATTCACACATTCACCCCTGTACAATCAACTACTATTCACACATTCACCCCTGTACAATCAACTGCTATTCACACCTGTTCCCCCACACGGCCCCTCCTGTACCTGTTCCTCCACACTGCCCCTGTTCCCCCATACTGCCCCTCCGGTACCTGTTCCTCCACACTGCCCCTGTTCCCCCACACTGCCCCTCCTGTACCTGTTCCCCCACACTGCCCCTCCTGTACCTGTTCCTCCACACTGCCCCTGTTCCCCCACACTGCCCCTCCTGTACCTGTTCCCCCACACTGCCCCTGTTCCCCCACACTGCCCCTCCTGTACCTGTTCCCCCACACTGCCCCTCCTGTACCTGTTCCTCCACACTGCCCCTGTTCCCCCACACTGCCCCTCCTGTACCTGTTCCTCCACACTGCCCCTCCTGTACCTGTTCCCCCACACTGCCCCTGTTCCCCCACACTGCCCCTCCTGTACCTGCTCCTCCACACTGCCCCTGTTCCCCCACACTGCCCCTCCTGTACCTGTTCCCCCACACTGCCCCTCCTGTACCTGTTCCCCCACACTGCCCCTCCTGTACCTGTTCCCCCATACTGCCCCTCCTGCCCCTGTTCCCCCACACTGCCCCTCCTGCCCCTGTTCCCCCACACTGCCCCTCCTGCCCCTGTTCCCCCACACTGCCCCTCCTGCCCCTGTTCCCCCACACTGCCCCTGTTCCCCCACACTGCCCCTCCTGTACCTGTTCCCCCACACTGCCCCTCCTGTACCTGCTCCCCCACACTGCCCCTCCTGTACCTGTTCCCCCACACTGCCCCTCCTGTACCTGTTCCCCCACACTGCCCCTCCTGTACCTGTTCCCCCACACTGCCTCTCCTGCCCCTGTTCCCCCACACTGCCCCTCCTGTACCTGTTCCCCCACACTGCCCCTCCTGTACCTGTTCCCCCACACTGCCCCTCCTGCCCCTGTTCCCCCACACTGCCCCTCCTGTACCTGTTCCCCCACACTGCCCCTCCTGTACCTGTTCCCCCACACTGCCCCTCCTGTACCTGTTCCTCCACACTGCCCCTGTTCCCCCATACTGCCCCTCCGGTACCTGTTCCTCCACACTGCCCCTGTTCCCCCACACTGCCCCTCCTGTACCTGTTCCCCCACACTGCCCCTCCTGTACCTGTTCCTCCACACTGCCCCTGTTCCCCCACACTGCCCCTCCTGTACCTGTTCCCCCACACTGCCCCTGTTCCCCCACACTGCCCCTCCTGTACCTGTTCCCCCACACTGCCCCTCCTGTACCTGTTCCTCCACACTGCCCCTGTTCCCCCACACTGCCCCTCCTGTACCTGTTCCTCCACACTGCCCCTCCTGTACCTGTTCCCCCACACTGCCCCTGTTCCCCCACACTGCCCCTCCTGTACCTGCTCCTCCACACTGCCCCTGTTCCCCCACACTGCCCCTCCTGTACCTGTTCCCCCACACTGCCCCTCCTGTACCTGTTCCCCCACACTGCCCCTCCTGTACCTGTTCCCCCATACTGCCCCTCCTGCCCCTGTTGCCCCATACTGCCCCTCCTGCCCCTGTTCCCCCACACTGCCCCTCCTGCCCCTGTTCCCCCACACTGCCCCTCCTGCCCCTGTTCCCCCACACTGCCCCTGTTCCCCCACACTGCCCCTCCTGTACCTGTTCCCCCACACTGCCCCTCCTGTACCTGCTCCCCCACACTGCCCCTCCTGTACCTGTTCCCCCACACTGCCCCTCCTGTACCTGTTCCCCCACACTGCCCCTCCTGTACCTGTTCCCCCACACTGCCCCTCCTGCCCCTGTTCCCCCACACTGCCCCTCCTGTACCTGTTCCTCCACACTGCCCCTGTTCCCCCACACTGCCCCCCCTGTACCTGTTCCTCCACACTGCCCCTGTTCCCCCACACTGCCCCTCCTGCCCCTGTTCCCCCACACTGCCCCTCCTGCCCCTGTTCCCCCACACTGCCCCTGTTCCCCCACACTGCCCCTCCTGTACCTGTTCCCCCACACTGCCCCTCCTGTACCTGCTCCCCCACACTGCCCCTCCTGTACCTGTTCCCCCACACTGCCCCTCCTGTACCTGTTCCCCCACACTGCCCCTCCTGTACCTGTTCCCCCACACTGCCTCTCCTGCCCCTGTTCCCCCACACTGCCCCTCCTGTACCTGTTCCCCCACACTGCCCCTCCTGTACCTGTTCCCCCACACTGCCCCTCCTGCCCCTGTTCCCCCACACTGCCCCTCCTGTACCTGTTCCCCCACACTGCCCCTCCTGTACCTGTTCCCCCACACTGCCCCTCCTGTACCTGTTCCTCCACACTGCCCCTGTTCCCCCATACTGCCCCTCCGGTACCTGTTCCTCCACACTGCCCCTGTTCCCCCACACTGCCCCTCCTGTACCTGTTCCCCCACACTGCCCCTCCTGTACCTGTTCCTCCACACTGCCCCTGTTCCCCCACACTGCCCCTCCTGTACCTGTTCCCCCACACTGCCCCTGTTCCCCCACACTGCCCCTCCTGTACCTGTTCCCCCACACTGCCCCTCCTGTACCTGTTCCTCCACACTGCCCCTGTTCCCCCACACTGCCCCTCCTGTACCTGTTCCTCCACACTGCCCCTCCTGTACCTGTTCCCCCACACTGCCCCTGTTCCCCCACACTGCCCCTCCTGTACCTGCTCCTCCACACTGCCCCTGTTCCCCCACACTGCCCCTCCTGTACCTGTTCCCCCACACTGCCCCTCCTGTACCTGTTCCCCCACACTGCCCCTCCTGTACCTGTTCCCCCATACTGCCCCTCCTGCCCCTGTTCCCCCATACTGCCCCTCCTGCCCCTGTTCCCCCACACTGCCCCTCCTGCCCCTGTTCCCCCACACTGCCCCTCCTGCCCCTGTTCCCCCACACTGCCCCTGTTCCCCCACACTGCCCCTCCTGTACCTGTTCCCCCACACTGCCCCTCCTGTACCTGCTCCCCCACACTGCCCCTCCTGTACCTGTTCCCCCACACTGCCCCTCCTGTACCTGTTCCCCCACACTGCCCCTCCTGTACCTGTTCCCCCACACTGCCCCTCCTGCCCCTGTTCCCCCACACTGCCCCTCCTGTACCTGTTCCTCCACACTGCCCCTGTTCCCCCACACTGCCCCCCCTGTACCTGTTCCTCCACACTGCCCCTGTTCCCCCACACTGCCCCCCCTGTACCTGTTCCCCCACACTGCCCCTCCTGTACCTGTTCCCCCACACTGCCCCTCCTGTACCTGTTCCCCCACACTGCCCCTCCTGTACCTGTTCCCCCACACTGCCCCTCCTGTACCTGCTCCTCCATTTCGGCCTTCCCCTGCTCGCCACACAGAACCTTCCGCATGCCGAAGGCCACGCTGCTCTCGTCCAGCGTCTCGTAGGCAGCGATGCACATGCTGATCTCGTCTCGCACCCGCTGCAGGAGCAACCCCCTGTCCGGGCAGTTTATGGTTTCCTGTCTGATCAGCTCGTCTGTGGGAGGGCAAACTGGGCTTTAATCTGGTGCCCCTTCAAACGCATGGCCGGATGTCCCAAACGTCCATCCTGAATGGTCTGTCGTTTTCCCAGGTGTCTTTACGGGCGACAGTGGCTCAGGCGGTAAGAGCAGTCGTCTGCCAGTCGGAGGGTTGCCGGTTCGATCCCGCCCTGGGTGTGTCGCAGTGTCCCTGAGCAAGACACCTAACCCCTAATTGCTCCTGACGAGCTGGTTGGTACCTTGCATGGCAGCCAATTGCCGTTGGTGTGTGAGTGTGTGTATGAATGGGTGAAGGAGAAGCATCAATTGTACAGAGCTTTGGATAAAGGCACTGTATACATGCCAACCATTTACCATTTTTGCCCTCACTGGACTCCTCCTTACCGAAGCACTGCTACTAGAGATCTCTCTGGACTGCTCCTTACCGAAGCACTGTGAGTAGAGATCTCTCTGGACTCCTCCTTACCGAAGCACTGTGAGTCGAGATCTCTCTGGACTCCTCCTTACCGAAGCACTGCAAGTAGAGATGTCTCTGGACTCCTAACTGAAGCACTGTGAGTGGAGATCTCTCTGGACTCCGCCTTACCGAAGCACTACGAGTAGAGATCTCTCAGGACTCCTCCTTACCGAAGCACTACGAGTAGAGCTCTCTCTGGACTCCTCCTTACCGAAGCACTGTGAGTAGAGGTCTCTCTAGATTCCTTACCGAAGCACTGCGAGTAGAGATCTCTCTGGACCCCTGCTTACCGAAGCACTGTGAGTAGAGGTCTCTCTGGACTCCTTACCGAAGCACTGCGAGTCGAAGTCTCTCTGGACTCCTTACTGAAGCACTGCGAGTAGAGATCTCTCTGGACCCCTGTTTACCGAAGCACTGTGAGTAGAGGTCTCTCTGGTCTCCTCCTTACTGAAGCACTATGAGTAGAGGTCTCTCTGAACTCCTTACCGAAGCACTGTGAGTAGAGGTCTCTCTGAACTCCTTACCGAAGCACTGCGAGTAGAGGTCTCTCTGGACTCCTTACCGAAGCACTGCGAGTAGAGATCTCTCTGGACTCCTGCTTACCGAAGCACTGTGAGTAGAGGTCTCTCTGAACTCCTTACCGAAGCACTGCGAGTTGAGGTCTTTCTGGACTCCTTACCGAAGCACTGCGAGTAGAGGTCTCTCTGGACTCCTTACCGAAGCACTGCGAGTAGAGATCTCTCTGGACTCCTTACCGAAGCACTGTGAGTAGAGGTCTCTCTGGACTCCTTACCAAAGCACTGCGAGTAGAGATCTCTCTGGACTCCTTACCGAAGCACTGCGAGTAGAGGTCTCTCTGGACTCCTTACCGAAGCACTGCGAGTAGAGATCTCTCTGGACTCCTTACCGAAGCACTGTGAGTAGAGGTCTCTCTGGACTCCTTACCGAAGCACTGCGAGTAGAGGTCTCTCTGGACCCCTGCTTACCGAAGCACTGTGAGTAGAGGTCTCTCTGGACCCCTGCTTACCGAAGCACTGCGAGTAGAGGTCTCTCTGGACTCCTTACCAAAGCACTGCGAGTAGAGGTCTCTCTGGACTCCTGCTTACCGAAGCACTGCGAGTAGAGGTCTCTCTGGACTCCTTACCGAAGCACTGCGAGTAGAGATCTCTCTGGACCCCTGCTTACCGAAGCACTGTGAGTACAGGTCTCTCTGGACTCCTTACCGAAGCACTGCGAGTAGAGGTCTCTCTGGACTCCTTACCGAAGCACTGCGAGTAGAGGTCTCTCTGGACTCCTTACCGCGAAGCACTGCGAGTAGAGATCTCTCTGGACTCCTCCTTACTGAAGCACTATGAGTAGAGGTCTCTCTGAACTCCTTACCGAAGCACTGCGAGTAGAGGTCTCTCTGGACCCCTGCTTACCGAAGCACTGTGAGTAGAGGTCTCTCTGGACTCCTTACCGAAGCACTGCGAGTAGAGGTCTCTCTGGACTCCTTACCGAAGCACTGCGAGTAGAGGTCTCTCTGGACTCCTTACCGAAGCACTGCGAGTAGAGGTCTCTCTGGACTTCTCCTTACCGAAGCACTGCGAGTAGAGGTCTCTCTGGACTCCTGCTTACCGAAGCACTGTGAGTAGAGGTCTCTCTGGACTCCTTACCGAAGCACTGTGAGTAGAGATCTCTCTAGACTCCTTACCGAAGCACTGCGAGTAGAGGTCTCTCTGGACTCCTTACCGAAGCACTGCGAGTAGAGGTCTCTCTGGACTCCTTACCGAAGCACTGCGAGTAGAGGTCTCTCTGGACTCCTTACCGAAGCACTGCGAGTAGAGGTCTCTCTGGACTCCTTACCGAAGCACTGCGAGTAGAGGTCTCTCTGAACTCCTTACCGAAGCACTGCGAGTAGAGGTCTCTCTGGACTCCTCCTTACCGAAGCACTGCGAGTAGAGGTCTCTCTGGACTTCTCCTTACCGAAGCACTGCGAGTAGAGGTCTCTCTGGACTCCTTACCGAAGCACTGCGAGTAGAGGTCCCTCTGGACGTGGCACAGGCCGGTCTCCTGGGCCTGCCTCTGCCGCAGCCTCAGGTCCAGGTCCTCCTCCAGCTGGAGGACGCCCAGGCGTGAGCCGGGCGCGGTGGACACCCGCTGCACCCACAGACCGCGGCCGTCGGCCCACTCCCTGCGTCAGGGCGGGGGAATTCGGGCCTCGGTGAAGTAACACTTAAAGAGTCCAAAATTCAGGTCAATAACAATTTATTAAGACAGCGAAATCATCTTGATTACGGTATGACACATACCGGGCATTACTCCACACAGACACGGGGAGAACATGCAGACTCCACACAGACACGGGGAGAACATGCAGACTCCACACAGACACGGGGAGAACATGAGGACACCACACAGACACGGGGAGAACATGCAGACACCACACAGACACGGGGAGAACACACAGACTCCTCACAGACACGGGGTGAACATGCAGACACCACACAGACACGGGGAGAACATGCAGACACCACACAGACACGGGGAGAACATGCAAACTCCTCACAGACACGGGGAGAACATGCAAACTCCTCACAGACACGGGGAGAACATGCAGACTCCACACAGACACGGGGAGAACATGCAAACTCCTCACAGACACGGGGAGAACATGCAAACTCCTCACAGACACGGGGAGAACATGCAAACTCCTCACAGACACGGGGAGAACATGCAAACTCCTCACAGACATGGGGAGAACATGCAGACTCCACACAGACACAGGGAGAACATGTAAACTCCACACAGAGACAGGGAGAACATGCAAACTCCACACAGACACAGGGAGAACATGCAAACTCCTCACAGACATGGGGAGAACATGTAAACGCCACACAGAGACAGGGAGAACATGCAAACTCCACACAGACACAGGGGGCTCGAACCCACAACCTTCTCGCTGTGAGGCAGCAGTGCCCGAGAGCAGGGCTTACCTGGGGGGCAGGAGGGCGTGGAGGACCTCCTCTATCTTCTCCTGTTTCGCATTTGCGATGGGGCACGTGGGTGGAGGGGGGGCCGAGGAGCCTGCCGGGGGCTGCTGTGGGCTCCCTCTACCTGGGGGGCCCTGACCCTGAGAGGGAGACTCATCATCACCGCAGGATGTGCCCCGGAGGAAATGACATCATTACCCCCGAGGTCTAGGATTGGGCAGCGTCTTTGGAGACCAGGAAGGGCTCATTCCAGTCCCTTATCTTTCTCCCCTCCTTTCCCCTTTTCCCCATCGGGAAAGGGCAGGAAAGGATGCACTCATGTTTTCTCGCTTCGAAGGAAAGATTGCGAGTTTCCTAACTTATACTTCTGTCTCGTAGAAGGAACATTTTTAAGTCGTCGGAATGTCCTTAACGATGGTGGAGCTCAATCGGTTTCTGGGTCAGCAGCGAGGAAAGGGATCAAGTGGAGAAAAATAAGTGATTGGCATGAGCCAGAAGTCTACTGCTCCAAGAGCTAGAACAAGATAATTTTATCCAAATATAAATTAATAGGAAATAGGCATTCTTTGAAAAGATAAACAAAAAAGAAATAGTATTTGGCCCTTTATTTTGCTATCAAAAAACGTTTGGAAAATTATGTATGTTTTCCCAATGCAGTCAGAAATATTTATTCTTACTTTTCGGTTCTGTCATTACCCTTATGGAGAGTGTCCTACCAGATCGTTTCTAGCTTTGCTATGACACATTTCAGAAGGCAAACAATAACACTTCAATGAAAAAATAGCCACATAGAATCTTGAAAACTCAAGTCAATGAACTATCGTGAAAGTTTAGCATAGCTGTATGGCTAGCTGTTACACCCAAATACCACTAACCAAATGCAAATGAACATTTTCAGCTTTACCGTATGAAATAAAAGGACATGACTTTTATCTAAATTATTGGGAAAAGCTTATGCAATTTTGTTAACAACTGCATTATGACACTAAAAAAATTACAATTTCTCCCTGTCTCCTTCCTCTTTTTCGGCCTTTCTCCCTCTCTCGCACATGCGCACGCATAACGAAACCCACGGTTGATTGCAAGGGTACTTTATCTCATGCAGTACAACCCTTCAATTGCCATTCACCAAGACATTACGCTGTCGTAAGTTATGATATGCAACAAGTGCAACAGTCAAACTTTAAATTGTTCACTAAATGTGTCAGCCATTACTTTCTTTTTGGCCAGTACATTAGCTGGTTAGCATCTTAGCTTAGCTATCTTAGCAAGCTAGCAAATAAGAAACGTCCAAGGCTGCGCACATTTCCTTTAGTAAAACATGACCCACGTAAACTATCAGACGGTGCGTTCAAGACGGCGAACTATGTTTGCAGCAAACAGTTACGGTTGAACGAATTTAAATGAACATTCCATTTAGTTCAACACCAATGCATTTTCAATACATGGATGCGACTTAGATTGTTAAATCTAATCTGAGCCAGCTAGTTGATTCGCTGCTTCTCTGTGATTTCTTGTTTAAGGTAAGAATAAATATTACAGTCATTAAAGTGTATTATAACAGCAAAATAATTGCCAACTTGTGTTCTCTCCGCGTCTTCCGCGTCGACAAACATTCCTGTTCGCGGCGGACTACCTTTTAAAATAGTTAGCTTACGTTCGCGAAAGTTATCTTACGTTTTTACACATCTAGACCATCATAGAAATTCTGGTCAAATTATGCAATTTTCATTTGATTGAGAATGAAGACCATGCTCTAATTTGGGTAGGGAGCAACAAAGAACCCCTTCTAGAGACAACTCATTGGAAGAAATACAGATTGCTTTGTCAACTCCACTGTTTATACGTTTTATGATTGTTACACTTGACACATTACCATTACCTGTTGGGAATTTAAAGGTTCATTAGCATTTTTATTGGATCTTTGAAAGTAAGTCAGTTCATGAGAGGGGACAGCTGAACATAAATGTCTTTTATTTTGATTCGAGATTCAAAGTTCCACAGTTGCAGCATACACATGTAATTTTCCAAACAAACCAGGTGGCAAAATACAATCAAGCATTTCGCGTAATCTGAACAAGTTAAAAAGCCATATATTAGCGTAAACAATATTTTGATACGCCACATATTTTTGAATAGCAAAAGGACTTTGGAGGCAAATTGCGTACTACTGTAAAGGCTGGGGTTCTCCTGAAGGGTTGATGTAAGCGTAAACTTGTAAATAGCCTTGTACTAAACCAATGGATTCAGCTGATCAGACTGTCATCGTTAATTTGAGGATAATCATGTTCATATTGGCTGATCCGTGTAGGAATTGCATTCCTTTTTATACAGAGTAGGCCTACCCCCCATTTTAGGGCACCAAAAGTAATTGGACTGTTGGCCTCTCAGCTGTTAGTCGGGTTAGTTTGGTGTATCCAATCACTGACTTAGTGCAGGTACACTGTAAGAGCTTTCAGTATGTAGTCAAGACTTTAGTCTTTCGATTGTTATTGGCGTCTTTTACTTGAGGACGAGTCGTGCCATTATGAGGCTGAGAAATAAGAAAAACTGACAGACATAGGCCAAACAATAAGCTTACCAAAGTTGACCGTTTCCAACATCATTAAGAACAAAGAGCATTGGTTTTTTTCAGCAAGCCTATTTGGCCGATGTCTCTGGCTGTTTTTTGTTTTGTTAGTTAGTTTTTTCTACTCGGCCTCATAATGTCTCCTTTGACTGTTGACAAAAGCCAGTAACACTATCCAAAGGCAATGACAAGACTGGATGCTGACAACTTTCTTATACCTGCACTAAATACACCTGACTAATCAGAAACCGCTAAGAAGCCAACTGTCCGATCACTTTTGGTCCCCTAAAATGGGTGGACCGAGTGTAAAACACGGATCACCTGACACGGACGTAAACGCGCTCAAATTACAGGTCATAGTCTGCACTTCAACCTCATTTTCATTGTTTCATTTTGCATCAAGAAAAGCTAAATAAGACTTTGCTTTATAAAAATTAAACTGGATAGCTTTGGTTGTACGTTCAACCTTTCATAGCTTTTGCAATGCTAGTAAATTAAATAAATGAACGGCGACCTAATATTTCTGATTATGATTTTCAGAATTTCAATGGTGACGTCTATTTAAACCGTGTAGCCTACATTAAGCTACTATTCCCCATAGGAAATGTTCCCCGTTACGAATGCATGGTAATCGTGCGTCTTAATGTGACATTGATTGATAGAAACAAATATCATTTAACTCCCGATTCTGTTGTGAAAAAATGAGCAAATTCGGGTTAATTGCAAATGAAGACCCTTTTGAAGAAAACGAGTTCCCACAACACATGCCTCAAAACACATAAATGTTTATATTGTGGTGGTGCCATTTAAACGAGTTTTTCTGTGCGAAAATCCGCAAATTGCTTTGAAGTAGAGCTAAACGACTCCCCACCCTCTTTTGTAAAAGGAATTGTACCTGAGGTGTCTTCCTGCTCACCAAAACTGGATCGTCATATTTCAGGAGGGAAATGAACGTGTACCCTTCCATGCCAATAAATGTAAATGCGTACCAGTTACAACAGTGCAAACATTCACGTTCAATCTATTTTTTTATTGTGGCGAATAACAGTTGTGGCCCGTTTTATATGCTTTGAATTGCCTTTAGTGACATCACAGAAGCCACAACATAACATTAACATAACGTTCGGTATTTCAGGTAAGACATCACAGTGGTCAGTCCAGCGGACCATAATCTGACAGAACGCAAACTATTCTGCATTTTAAAAGTACGTTAATCACAGGATCGTGAACGTATTTGATTAATTACTGACCATCATAAAAATAATAGATGGGCACGTTGCTGTTCTTTTTTCATACTGTGTTTGATTTCATGGTTGCCTCGTTTTCACCATGCATAGTTGCATTAGCTGTAGTCGCAGTGGTTACAACAAAATGAATTAAACTCTGCAGTATTGGGCCATAACGTCTGTGAAACGAAAAGAAACTGATTTGCATAAAAGCAGCAGTAGATGGCAGGATATGTAAACACTAGAACTAGATCGCACAATCCAGAAAAGCTGTTCTCGATCAAGTTTGTTTTGTTGAAAAGGAGTTAACGCAACCTCTGCAGCAGGGAAAATCGGCGAGACATACAAATTGACCAGTGGTGTGCAAACGTTTGTATATTACCGTGTCTGCCTTTGCCGTGGTTGATGGAATAGGCTCCCTACAGTCTGTGTGGAATTACCGTGAAGTTCAGTGTTTGACCTGCGTATACTGATACGGGCAGTGTGTGCCATACATAAACAGAATTGATAGTCTGACTCATTTTAAGGGACCAGCATCGTTTCAGACCTCAGATCAGGGTTATTGTACTTTGCAAGTTTTCAATGTTCATTAATATTTTCATTTTGTTTTCAAATTTGATTGAAATAAGTTGAGAATTGGTTCATTTTAACAAAATTTTACATTGTTTTTTTATTTTTTATAAATGCTTAGTTTTAGTTTAGTTTCACTTCTAGTTTAAGTTTTTTTGGGGGTGGGTACCTCATTAGTTAGGGGCAAAGAGTTATAGGTTCAGAACAGGTATTGTGTACATGTTTAAACCAGGTATTGTGCACAATAAATACATCTACCAAACAAGGATCTAAGTGTGGGACAGCCATGGCTAGACTGATTTGCTGGTCTGTAGGATATCATCACTGTGGAGTGTAGGATATCATCACTGTGTGGTGTGTAGGATATCATCACTGTGTGGTCTGTAGGATATCATCACTGTGTGGTCTGTAGGATATCATCACTGTGTGGTCTGTAGGATATCATCACTGTGTGGTCTGTAGGATATCATCACTGTGTGGTCTGTAGGATATCATCACTGTGTGGTGTGTAGGATATCATCACTGAGTGGTGTGTAGAATATCATCACTGTGTGGTCTGTAGGATATAATCACTGTGTGGTCTGTAGGATATCATCACTGTGTGGTGTGTAGGATATCATCACTGTGTGGTCTGTAGGATATCATCACTGTGTGGTGTGTAGGATATCATCACTGTGTGGTGTGTAGGATATCATCACTGTGTGGTCTGTAGGATATCATCACTGTGTGGTGTGTAGGATATCATCACTGTGTGGTGTGTAGGATATCATCACTGTGTGGTCTGTAGGATATCATCACTGTGTGGTCTGTAGGATATCATCACTGTGTGGTGTGTAGGATATCATCACTGTGTGGTGTGTAGGATATCATCACTGTGTGGTCTGTAGGATATCATCACTGTGTGGTGTGTAGGATATCATCACTGTGTGGTCTGTAGGATATCATCACTGTGGTGTGTAGGATATCATCACTGTGTGGTCTGTAGGATATCATCACTGTGTGGTCTGTAGGATATCATCACTGTGTGGTGTGTAGGATATCATCACTGTGTGGTGTGTAGGATATCATCACTGTGTGATGTGTAGGATATCATCACTGTGTGATGTGTAGGATATCATCACTGTGTGATGTGTAGGATATCATCACTGTGTGGTGTGTAGGATATCATCACTGTGTGGTGTGTAGGATATCATCACTGTGTGGTCTGTAGGATATCATCCCTGTGTGGTCTGTAGGATATCATCACTGTGTGGTCTGTAGGATATCATCACTGTGTGGTCTGTAGGATATCATCACTGTGTGGTGTGTAGGATATCATCACTGTGTGGTCTGTAGGATATCATCACTGTGTGGTCTGTAGGATATCATCACTGTGTGGTCTGTAGGATATCATCACTGTGTGGTCTGTAGGATATCAGAGGCCAGATTCCCGCACACGGCACCAAACGGAATTTCCCCCGGCCGCCTTTCTTCATCCCTGCTCCGAATGATCTCTGTGATTAATTAATTGGAAACCTGATCACTTTAATTGGGCCCAAATATCTGAATTAAGTCAAACAAATGTGATTTTTCTTTAGCATAGAAATTCAGTCGACGCTGTCAAGTCGTCTTTTTTCCTCCGTCGTTGGAAAGAAATGGGAGATTGGCTTGTTGTTGCGGTGCCACGGGTCCCAATTCTCCCCCCCACAAAAATCATGACTGGAAGTCTGGAACATGAGGAGTTCTCACTGAAGTGGGAAAGGGCGATGTGCCTCGAGCCGGGAACGGCGAGACGAACAAACGGAGTCGTGGACTGAAACGGGTCTGATCTGACCGGCGCGCAGGCCGGGAACAAAAGACATCGGGGAGATTGTGTTGCTTCGTCCGCCCGCCCGCCCGGTGACTGCCTGCCAGCGGGGCCAGGATGCGGGCCGGGCCGGTGGAGCTGCCAGTTTGGCAGAACGCAGCGTCTCCTAATGAACAGGAGGTGTGGGGTTCTCCCAAAGGAGCGCGGATTGAGACGGACCGCTGGGTTAGAAAAGGTCAGGATTCATTTTTTTTTTCCCTCGGCTTACGATTTCGGACTTCTGGGTTGTCAAGAACTGCAGTCGGACAACATCTGTGAAAATCTCCGTCCGTGTAGAGCGGTCTTCGTTTAGCCTAATAAAAACAGAAAAAGTGGTGGATGTCACCGAAGTGAATCTGGAGGCTTGCGTTTCAGATTGAGAAACGGTGTTGAGCTGCTGAAGGGGAAACAATATGACACCCATCCACATGGTCATGTAAACTAATCGTGTGTGTGTGAGAATGTGCGTTTGTGCGAGTCTGTGTGCCCATGTGTGTGTGCGCACACTTATGTATGTGTGTCAGTTTGTGTGTGTGTGTGTGTGTGTGTGTCTGAGAGTGCATGTGTGTGCATATATCGAGTGTATGTGTGAGTGTGTGTGTACGTATATTGAGTGTGTGTGAGTATGTGTGTGCACGCTTATGTATGTGTCAATGTGTGTGTGAGTGTGTGTTTTGGCGGGGGTGTGTATCTGTGTGCGTGTGAGTATGTGTGTGTGTGTGTCTGTGGGGGAGTGAATGTGTCAGTGTGTGTGTATGTGATTATGTGTGTGTGTCAGTGTGTGTGTATGTGATTATGTGTGTGTGTCAGTGTGTGTATGAGATTATGTGTGTGTATCAGTGTGTGTGTGTGTGTGTGTGATTATGTGTGTGTGTGTCAGTGTGTGTGTATGTGATTATGTGTGTGTGTCAGTGTGTGTGTATGAGATTGTGTGTTTGTCAGTGTGTGTGTATGTGATTATGTGTGTGTGTCAGTGTGTGTGTATGTGATTATGTGTGTGTGTCAGTGTGTGTGTTTGTGATTATGTGTGTGTGTCAGTGTGTGTGTATGAGATTATGTGTGTGTGTCAGTGTGTGTGTATGTGATTATGTGTGTGTGTGTGTCTGCGGGGGTGTACGTGTGTGTCAGTGTGTGTGTTTGAGATTGTGTGTGTGTGTCAGTGTGTGTGTATGTGATTGTGTGTGTGTGTGTCAGTGTGTATGTGATTGTGTGTGTGTGTCAGTGTGTGTGTATGTGATTATGTGTGTGTCAGTGTGTGTGTATGTGATTATGTGTGTGTGTCAGTGTGTGTGTGTGTGATTATGTGTGTGTGCCAGTGTGTGTGTGTGTGTGTGTGTCAGTTTGTGTGTATGTGATTATGTGTGTGTGTCAGTGTGTGTGTATGTGATTATGTGTGTGTGTCAGTGTGTGTGTATGTGATTATGTGTGTGTGTGTCAGTGTGTGTGTATGTGATTATGTGTGTGTGTGTGTGTGTGTCAGTGTGTGTGTATGTGATTATGTGTGTGTGTCAGTGTGTGTGTATGTGGATTATGTGTGTGTGTGTGTGTGTGTGTGTGTCAGTGTGTGTGTATGAGATTATGTGTGTGTCAGTGTGTGTGTATGAGAGGGAGAGGTGTGCAGATGGCCTTCCTTCATTATCAGCCAGGTTAGTGTATTGATGAGGATTCCAGTGTTTTCTTCCGTAGCCAGATAAGCATGCTTCGCTGGGTTCCTCATGCTGGCTCTGTCCTGCTTTAATTAAGAACCTGGCATCCGCTGCGTGTTTCACCACATCAGAGCTTCCTTCTCTGTGGGTCCAGGTGAGGATCAGATCAACTGCTCGCATACACATTTTTAGGAATCCAAAATTTGATTATTTTTTTTTACATGTGTGCTTTTATAAATTTGGCCCAGATTCAGTCAAGTTTCCTGAAGTTTTGTAAGTTGTTTCATCTCCAAAATGAACTAATCAGACTGTTTGAAAGTGAAATAAGTACCACCGGGATTCCTAATTAAGGCAAATTGCTATGTATATGTCATGTATATGTAACAGTTCAGTTAAGTCACCTGTGGACAGCCAGTTACCTTGTGGATAAGTTGCTTGACTGGGACACAGAAGGATCCTTGAGCAAGGTCCCCCCTGTTGCTCCAGGAGGGATTGGCCCCTGCAGTCTAATGAACTGTAAATATCTTTGGATACAAGCATCAGCTAAATAACTGAAGATCATTCTGATGATTGCTTGCCTCGAATGCTCTCGAGAAAGACACGTATTTATTGAATAGAGACCTTCATCTTATCTCAGATATTTCTGTTTTGTTATTTAGTTATTTTACAATCACTGGACTGTACATTCAGAAGGTATTTCATTTGATTTTGGGAGAAGACAGTTGTGAGGTCACTTTGCCAACTATCTTTTTTTTAAAAGTGGAGCTCCACCAATCACAGAGTACATTGCTTACAACCAACAGAACCACGGAGGCTCTGATTGGATGCTTTCTGGTGATACTTTACAATTAAATTCACATACAGTACTTTTCAGATTACAATCATTCTGCAGCTAATTCCAGCCTAAGCAACTTGGAAAAGTACTGGACGACTTAAATCTCAGCAACACAAGAATGTGCTTCCGGGAATCCCTGTTGGGATCACCACCAAGAAGTGGGCCAGAAAGGATGCACCAATCGCCACTGATATTGTTCAACCGGTTTGGTAGCGACACACTCTCTGATTGGTGGAACCCTTGTCTGCTGTTTTCTACAGGTTGTCTAATGCCTTATTTTATGTTATTGGCCCTCATACGATGGCCACACAAGCCTGACTCTGCAGGGTCGTTATTCCGGCCGTTTTCCCGGCTTTCCGCAAGCAATTACAGGCTTCCGGGGCTGGGGAAATTGCCTCAGCCAAGACATTACTGGTGGAATGAAGTGGGCCAGGTGCTGTCGGGAATGCAGAATGATGAATGATGTGGGTTCGGGTTGTCTCCCTGTTCCTGTGGATATACCCTGCTGAAAAACACAGCTCAAGCTATGTTTTGAAACAGCTATTAGCTCAGATAAGCTACCCGCACTCGCTGGTTGATCAGCTCATACCCAGCTAGGCCAGCTTCATAACCAGTTTGGCCATGCTGGTTGACCAGCTCATACCCAGCTAGACCAGCTTCATGACCGGCTTCGCCAGTTCAATTTTCAAGCTGGAAATTTACAGCAGGGTACAGAAGAAATTAAAGGAGACATTCTCATGGAACACTTCCTGTTTTCTGAGGGACTGGAAGTGGGATATCCTAAGTTTAACAAACGTTCTCTCGCTCCCGTGTTCCGATTCAGGTCCCGAAACGCGGAGTCAAGCGCGCTAAACTCTCGCAATCGTGCGTGTGATGTGGTCTCTCCGCTCCCGGGCTTCTGAAATTCGCTACCCGTCTTCCAAGTTGTTTATTTCGTTGTTTTTTTCCTTTCGTCTTTGCGAAGCGTAAAGAAGTGCATCCTAGGTTGAACCGTGGCTTTTTAGTTTCTCTCTCTCTCTCTCTCTTTTTATTTTTTCTGTTTTTGTTTCACTTGTAAACTGAAAATAGGCACATCAGAAATGTCCCCAAATGCCTCCTCAGTGTGAGTGATGAACGTTGGGAGAGGAAACGGGCTCTTCGCTGAGCAGCGGGAGGTCTAGCCGGCGAAATGTAAATATTCCACAGAGAGCGGCTCTTTGAATTCCGAAATGCAGAGAGTTTGAAGAGTTGGAAAATGCAGATGAGTGAGAGTCAACGAGTCTTAACTGGAGATTAAGTGTGTGTGTGTGTGTGTGTGTGTGTGTGTGTGTGTGTGTGTGAGAGAGCGCGCCGAGGGTTGAGTTTTAACACCTGTATTGTAACACTACAACAGAACAGAACAGAAATCTATCAACTTCCACAAATCACAAGGAGGAGAAGAGAGCAAAAGATGATAGAAACAGCGCGAAAAGAGATTTCACAACAAAAGCACTTGATACCACTAAACATGAAGGTCCAGCCTCCTCTCCCCGTCAACATTGCACAAGGCCCCACCAATCCCCCACAATGACAAACACTTCTGTATTTTTTGCACAAGAGAGTAACAGGCAAATTCCACCCTCAGCCTCGCTGCCACCAGCCCCTTAAAACACCTGCTGCCTCATAGAGCTGGTCCCACACAGAGCCTGTCCCTCACAGAGCCTGTCCCTCACAGAGCCTGTCTCTCACAGAGCCTGTCCCACACAGAGCCTGTCTCTCACAGAGCCTGTCCCTCACAGAGCCTGTCTCTCATAGAGCCACACAGAGCCTGTCCCACACAGAGCCTGTCTCTCACAGAGCCTGTCCCTCACAGAGCCTGTCCCTCACAGAGCCCGTCCCTCACAGAGCCTGTCTCTCACAGAGCCTGTCCCTCACAGAGCCTGTCTCTCACAGAGCCTGTCCCTCACAGAGCCTGTCCCACACAGAGCCTGTCTCTCACAGAGCCTGTCCCACACAGAGCCTGTCTCTCACAGAGCCTGTCCCTCACAGAGCCTGTCTCTCATGGAGCCACACAGAGCCTGTCCCACACAGAGCCTGTCTCTCACAGAGCCTGTCCCTCACAGAGCCTGTCCCTCACAGAGCCCGTCCCTCACAGAGCCTGTCTCTCACAGAGCCTGTCCCTCACAGAGCCTGTCTCTCACAGAGCCTGTCCCTCACAGAGCCTGTCCCTCACAGAGCCTGTCTCTCACAGAGCCTGTCTCTCACAGAGCCCATCCCTCACAGAGCCCGTCCCTCACAGAGCCCGTCCCTCACAGAGCCCGTCCCTCACAGAGCCTGTCTCTCACAGAGCCTCCCTTTCTCTGCCACCCTATACCTTAGCCCCCCCTATATACAGCTGCCAGGTAAAAGCCCCACCAGCCCCATACTATTCCCCAGCTGGCCACCCAACCTAACGCACTCCAGGAAGAAATGCTGGATTGTTTCTGACTCTCCGCAGAACCAACAGCCCTCCGCCAGAGTATGGAGGTGTGCTACGTGTCTGTTTGTTGTGATGGCCCTGTGGAGGGTGGGAGAGGGGGGGTGAGAGATTGTGTGTGTGAGTAAGTGACAGCAAGAGACAGAATGTGTGTTGTGTGAGTGTGTGAGAGAGAGAGAGAGAGAGAGAGAGAGAGTGTGTGTGTGTGTGTGTGTGAGTGAGTGAGTGAGACTCAGTGAGAGTGTGTGAGCAGTGTGTGTGTGTGTGTGTGTGTGTGTGTGAGTGAGTGAGCGAGACGTAAGGTTTGAAATGCACAATAATTCCTCTGTCCTGTGTGCATTGTTATCAGGAGCACACAGAAATCGGCGTGCACCTTTGTCTGAAACGGAGAAAATCGTAGTTTGTCTGTCTGGATCTCATCCGTTGAAACTGCAGCATGTGCTGTGGGGGGAAAAGCGGTGTTCTTCCAGCTCTTGACTCGTCTGTAGAGTGCCCCTGAGTGCCTCTGGAAACAGCAGAAATCGAACCTCAGCGCACTCGCCCGTTTGCATTTCACGCACCGGATCCACTCCTGTGATCGGGGCCAGCCGGGACTGTGGCCTGCCTGTTCGTGGCCGTTTATATAACGCGAGTGAGCGTGTGCGCTGCGGTCTCAGGAACCAGGGTCGACTCCAATCTGCTGTGATATATCCGATATGAGGGCGGTTATTGTACTGCAAGATAATAGAACCTACTCCTGCAAAAATAGTAGAGAATGCTGTTTAACACACAGGAATGATCTGGTATCTTCCGCAATCACCGTTTCATAGGCTAATCATTGCAGCTACACAGTGGTATTAGAGGGTGCACCGCGCTATTAAACAGCGCCAC
>NC_083760.1:2971129-3003629 GCF_963514075.1 Conger conger | reverse complement strand
GAGTCAGGCAGGCGGGGGGTGAGTCAGGCAGGCGGGGGGGCAGTCGGTTGGGGGGTGAGTCAGGCCCCCCGGGTCCACAGCGCTGCAGGAAGCGCATCAGCAGTGGTGCCCGGCCGCTGTCTGCAGCTGCACCTGGATCAGACCGACAGCCACCTCTTCAGCACCATCATTTCATCAAAAGACCGCCCCCCCTCTCTCTCTCTCCCCCGCCCCCCGGCACCCCAACCCTTTCCCTAATGACACCCCCAGGCACCAGCTGCCACCCCCCTCCCTCACCCGCCCCCCCCCTCCAAAAAATGCTAATTCAGCCTCTTCAAACGAAATTACAGAACGGAGAAAAATATGTTTTTTGCTCAATCAAGGTTTGAGTAGCGGCTCACGGGCCCACACTGTGAATCAGTGCCTTCTCTCTCTCTCTCTCCCTCTCTGTCTCCCTCTCTGTCTCCCTCCCTCTCTCTCTCTCTCCATCTCTCTTTCTGTCTCCCTCCCTCTCTCTCTCTCCATCTCTCTTCTCTCTCTATCTCCCTCCCTCTCTCTCCCTCTCTCTCTATCTCTCTCCCTCTCTCTCTCTCCATCTCTCTATATCTCCCTCCCTCTCTCGCTCTCTCCCTCTCTCTTCTTGTTCCTGTTTATTTTAGTTTCGGGGCGGTCGAGTGTGGTTTCGCGCGGGCGAAGGGTTCCGCTTCATTGTGGCTGTGTCACTGTGGCTGTGTCACTGTGGCTGTGTCCCTGTGGCTGTGTCCCTGTGGCTGTGTCACTGTGGCTGTGTCACTGTGCCTGGAGGCGGGAGGGGGGATTGGTGGTGACTGCATCACTCGCCCGTAACGCCCATAATCAGTCTGAGGCTCGGCTAGCAGCCGGTTGGGTCCTGTCTGGCCGTCAGATCCTCCACCCTGGGTGTGTCCAAGGGTCCCTCAAGCAAGACACCTTACCCCCAAACACTCCTGACAAGCTGGTTAGTGCCTTGCATGGTAGCCAGTCGCCATTGTTGTGTGTGTGTGTGTGTGTGTGTGTGTGTGTGTGAATGGGTGAGTGAGAGGCATTACTTGTGAGGTACATATTTGGGATGAAACCACTCTAGAGATGCAGTCCATTTACCATTCACCGTTTGGGCCGGATTGGATCAGTACCCTATGCCGGAACTCCTACATTCCCCTCTCCATTCCTGGCTGAGGCCCTGGAAGCTCGATGCTGGTGTGTGTGCATGTGTGTGTGCGCGCGCGCGTGTGTGTGTGTGTGTGTGTGTGTGTGTGTGTGTGTGTGCGTGACTGTGTGTGCGTGCGTGCATGCATGCGTGCGTGCGTGAGTGTGTGTGTGAGTGTATCAGTGTGCTGTGTGCGTGTGTGCGTGTGTGTGTGAGTGTATCGGTGTGCTGTGTGTGTGTGCGTGTGTGTATGTGTGTATGTGTGTGTGTGTGTGTGTGTGTGAGTGTATCAGTGTGCTGTGAGGGTGTGTGAGTGTGAATGTGCTGCCTCCAGACCCCTCCCTCTGAATTCGACTTACAAGTCTACATATCCTCCCCCTAAAAATCCTTCTCTCGATTATTTTTTTTCCCGGGAAAGTAATTTTTACTATTTTCTTTACATTTTGAACCGACCAATTGGTTTGCAGCAAGCAAACATAGCACCACGAGCTAACAATCACAAAAGCTAGCTCAGTATGGAGTTGGCTACTTCAGCTCCCAAGCCATTGGGCTCGCTAGCTAACATTAGCCTGCAAATGTAAAACCTGACAAATGTGAATAATGGCTTGTCAATTGTGTGCATTCCGTAAATCTTGACCTGATGAGCCTGATATAATCTGACAGATACTTTTATGCCACAATGTATATTAGTGTCATTATCCATCACAGTTTAATAAGTCTCGGTTGTGGGAAATGAAATTATACTTAATTGAAAACCATGTTGAAATTGCACTACGCTCTCTCAACCAGCTAAGTGCATTTAAGGTAGCGTGAAAAGCAAATGACATTGCTGACGTCGTTCGCAATCCAAACAGGCGGGCGTATGTCTCACTGGAGGTCTCCATTTTAGGTGCAACCTGCGGGGATTCATAGAAACTCAAAATGGCTGCCAAACGACATTCATCATGTCTGTAGCGAAACCTCCCGGTTCCTGGGCTCTCTCACGATCTCCGTCTGTAACATCTGGCACTTCTCTTTACTGTGCGCCTCTCACATCATCCCACGACTCTGGACACATCCCAAACTATACGGGATTTTAGACTAAATTTGTTCAAAATTCGGGGCACTGTATATCATTTTAAGCCATGTTCCCTGGTGCCCGGGACCACGGGACCGTTTATCTGTAAGGAGGAGGATTAGCGGTTCAGGACGAGGGATATCACCGCAAGGTCATGTGCTTTTCCACCTTGTCAGTCGCACTGTTCCTGGAACCCGTGCAATCAAAATCATCATTTATATCAATATCAATATCAATATCATGTATTAGGCAAAATATCAAGCCCCGGTGTAGCCACAATAAGATCAGTGCAGCAGTTTAATCAACTGTAAATCCCTTTAATAAAAGCATCAGCTAAATAACAAATTATCATTATTAAATTATTCAAATGTATTTTTGTTGATATTTAAAATGTGATGGATATGCTAAAAGTTCTCCCACTGCGTAGTACAGGATTTAGCGTTGGTCATTTGGAGGCCGTTTAACTCTCAAACACGAGGTGTTTTACATTTGGGCTGATCAGCAGTGTTGAACAGGGGCCCCTACACTCTGTGTACAGAACTGAAGAATGTGATTACCATATTTTACACATTAAAAGCTCCCCCGTGTAAAAGGTATTTGGGGAAACGGGGAATTGATATTACCATTTCCTCTGACCATAGGCAGAAACATCCTTTGGCCAAAACTATTTTCTGAATTAAATTATATTAACTACGAACTTACTTTAATGACCTATCAAAGGCACTGAAAAAGTCAAATATCTATGTATTTAAGGTGATTACCATTAATAATAGAAACCATTTAAAAGGTTGTATGCTTTTCCTTTTTAAATACACACTACACTCTCAGAAAAACGGGTTCTTTGGATTTTCACCATACAGGAATCCTTTTTAGTTCTGTATGGAACCCTCTATCGACTTCCAGACAGAAATCCTTGAATCCTTGTGTCCAAAAAAAGAACCCTTGAACTAGATATGGTTCTTCTGTGGAATCACAGGGTTCCTTTTGGAACTATTTTTTTTCTGAGAGTGTTTTAAAGAAGGACACATCAAAGGTTTAGATTCAGCCAACATTTTGTCCTTAAATTGGACTGATAATTAAACCCTGTTTCATCCTCACGAACACACTGAGCTCAGTAATCAACCGAAATTAACCCACCGAACCTGCTTTCGCAAGAAATGAAAATAACACTTTAATTTAATTACACGGCAAATTGAAGGACAGATGTTTGTTGGATACAGGCCACGGGGTTTGACAGCGTTTTTGAATTTTAACACTGCTAAACATTCCCCGGAATATAAATATTTATGGTTTGCACACTAACTTTTAATGAGCAGTCTGGCTACAGTGAGCCCTGCCCTCAACACTCATTTGGGCCGGTTCTGTACTCCTCACAATCAGATGGCACACCCATTTAATAAGCAAAACCGTTTAAAGACGCACTGAAACAGAAGCTAGAGCAGCATTAGCTTCTGCAACATGACGCATACTCCAGCGAAACAGATTTTCTGGGGGGCTTTTTGGAGTCGATTTGACTGAGGTTAAATGAGGAGGGGAAACAGAGCTGTAGCCTGTGGGTCAGGGGGGAGGAATACGCACCGCTGTGTGAAAGGATATTGATTGGAGGGGAACAGGAAATTGACAGATATTTGATCTAAATACACGACTGCTGGAACACGATGATGTGTGAAAACACACAGGTATTATAATTTTTAATTGAGATTTTGGAATATATACATTATGACGTGTTCGTATGGTTATGGAGAATTGACCAAATTGAGAGAAAAGTGAATTGTGATTTCAGCTTGTCTCAGACAAGCACCAAGGACAAAATCTCATTCCTGCCCTATGATTGGAGTTTGGAGGTCTCCATCCACCAGCACAGAGATGTATCGCATTATAAATTGTCAGAATGCAGTGTGAATTTAGAGGCCATTGTGTATAAAATCTGTGACTATTGTAACTGCAAAAAAAAAAAACATGTACCCATTTAGGCACATTTACTACTGCCTGGTCTCCCCAGGAATGATGGGATAAAATCACCGTGGTAATGAGATCCTTTCAGCCAGGACCCCCCCCACCCCCACCACAGCACAACGGAACGGGGCCCACAATTATCCTCCTCATTCAAATCACTCAGACTGGCGTAGCGACCGGCGAGGGGGACCGCCCTCTTCCTGTCTTCAGACGCTGATTGCCGCGTACCCTCCAATCAGACCCCTCCGATCAGCGTCCTCGGCCCAGCTGGGTATCCCGTCTCCCCGGGCGACGGGATGCCTCTCCTCACGGCTCCGGATCTTCCCCGTCCTCATCCCGCCATGGCGGACTCCGCGGCATCTTACCGCTAACGCCTTCTGCCCCTTATCTCACTGCCTATGGCCTACTTTAACCCTTCTGCCCCTTATCTCACTATGTGTGGCCTACCTTAACCCTTCTGCCCCTTAACTCACTGTGTCTGGCCTACCTTAACCCTTCTGCCCCTTATCTCCCACTGTGTATGGCCTACTTTAACCCTTCTGCCCCTTACCTCACTGCTTATGGCCTACTTTAACCCTTCTGCCCCTTATCTCCCACTGTGTATGGCCTACTTTAACCCTTCTGCCCCTTATCTCACTGCCTATGGCCTACCTTAACCCTTCTGCCCCTTACCTCACTGCTTACGGCCTACTTTAACCCTTCTGCCCCTTACCTCACTGCTTATGGCCTACTTTAATGCCTTCTGCCCCTTACCTCACTGCTTATGGCCTACTTTAACCCTTCTGCCCCTTATCTCACTGCCTATGGCCTACTTTAACCCTTCTGCCCCTTACCTCACTGCTTACGGCCTACTTTAACCCTTCTGCCCCTTACCTCACTGTGTCTGGCCTACTTTAACCCTTCTGCCCCTTATCTCACTGTGTATGGCCTACTTTAACCTTTCTGCCCCTTATCTCACTGCCTATGGCCTACTTTAACGCCTTCTGCCCCTTAACTCACTGTGTCTGGCCTACTTTAACCCTTCTGCCCCTTAACTCACTGTGTCTGGCCTACTTTAACCCTTCTGCCCCGTATCTCACTGTGTCTGGCCTACTTTAACCCTTCTGCCCCTTATCTCACTGTGTCTGGCCTACTTTAACCCTTCTGTCCCTTATCTCACTGCCTATGGCCTACTTTAACCCCTCTGTCCCTTATCTCACTATGTCTGGCCTACTTTAACCCTTCTGCCCCTTATCTCACTGTGTCTGGCCTACTTTAACCCTTCTGTCCCTTATCTCACTGCCTATGGCCTACTTTAACCCCTCTGTCCCTTATCTCCCTGCCTATGGCCTACTTTAACCCTTCTGTCCCTTATCTCACTGCCTATGGCCTACTTTAACCCCTCTGTCCCTTATCTCACTATGTCTGGCCTACTTTAACTCTTTCAGTGCCAAGCCCAATATGAAGTGGCTCCACCTAAATCCCATCAGTTTTGGATTTGGTTGAGAAAATTGAAAAAAAACATTGTAGGGCTTTAATAGGGGCTCAACACAATAGTATAGCAGCCATTTTGATTAGTTTAAAAGGTATAAAGTCCCTCTTGGGGCTGAAATGGTTAATGGTGGCCCTTGATTGTAGCTGCATGTGTCTAATCCTAGTGGTGTTTGCTTGCCAAGTGAAACGCATGTTTGTGGGTTGATTTAGCAAAATAATAAGATATCTATTCAAATTAGTTACTGTAATAAGAGCTCAGAATTACATGCGTTTGTATCCAGTTTTTTTGTTTGTTTTATTTTCGTGTTTGTGTTTGCAAGTTCCACGGCAGTGTATTATTTTGCATTGCACATTTGTGTTAAAAGTTATTTTAGATATTTAATCTAACGTACAGTACCATGACACGATAAAGAGAGCTTTGATGCTAACCGCCCATTTTACTTTAAAAAAAAAAAATCAAATAGATCATTGAAATTCTCAGCTCTTGGCATACATGTAAAATCACTGGGCCCAGTTTGGAAATAATTGCCTCTCTTATGAAGTTAACCCTGCTTCACAGTTTCCAAGTCAGAACAAAAGGTCCCCATATATTATGTTCCAGGGAAGAAAGTGAGATTTTCTGACCCATTAAATTTTAATCCATAGGTCAGTCAGCGTCAGCTCAGATCAGTCTGACCTGCCTCTCTATGGCTCACCGAATGGGAATGGAATACACAAAAATATATTGAATATCAAAACTGTGCATATGATATTATTGATTCATATAATAACAATTTACCATTCATGGTTTATTAATTTGATGTTTTTCAGATATTTATGATTTTGAATAAATTATAATATTTTGAAATTACATTATGTAGGCGAATGGTAATTGCCTCAGATTTTGGAGTATATTTTTCTTTATATTTAAAAAATATTTTCAAAACAAGTTCGTTGCTTATGGGAGGTCAAATGAGGGAGAGGAAACTGGGAGACCCATTTAAAGAGAGAGAAAGAGGAGGGAAAGAGTGGATGGAGAGAGAGACATGGACAGGGAAAGCGAAGAGAGAAAGAGGGGGAAGAGAGGAGAGAGAGAAAGAGAGAGAGGGAAAAGAGGAGAGAGAGAGGAATGCTCTTTGTGTCCTTTGTCTGGCCAATTGAAATTCAGAGCCTTGTGTCACCAGCACCACTCAGAGGCACTGCTGTACCTGGCAGTGCAGGTGAGGGGGGCAGGGGGGGCAACAGGGGGAGGGGGAACAGCAGAGGGTTTTAGATTCAGGGCCTTCTGCCACCGGAATGAAACCCAGTAATGAGCCGTTTCCCAGCAGCACCGGTTCTGATCCAGGTTCTGTCCCGACCACCCGGACAGCAGGGCCCACAGAACGCTCTGGAGAAGAAGATGGACATGGTAAGTGGACATGGTAAGTGGGCGTGGTAAGTGGACATGGTAAGTGGGCGTGGTAAGTGGGCGTACGTTCATAAGCACGGTGCTGCCCTAATGCCTTCTGATATGTGCCGTTCTCCACTGACTCTGATTAATATGAATCCATATTTAGATCAGAAATTGAGCACATAACAGACCGTCGGCCGTGGCATGGTTTCGCTGGACCGTTGTGGAAGCCTTTTTATATGCAGGGGGGCCTGCAGCCATCTCCTGGCTCATGTGATGTTTCTGGGTGGGTGGGGGGGAGGGGGTTCTCTTCCTGTAAAAGCAGAAATAGTTTCCAGGACTGGCAGCCTGTCTCCTGGGTCCAGACTCTGCTGAGGGGAGCCCAGAGACCCTCAAATTAGCTCCCTAACCGCGAGGAGGCTGAGCTCACCTTGTGCCACCATCGATCTCTGCCGGCCGACCCCTCGTTCCCGCGGAGACCAGGTAGGACTGTGCGGAGGAGAACACCAGAACCCCCGACTGCCCGGGAACCCGGTCTCATCAACGTGTCCCACCAGTGTGGACCTGGGGGGGGGGGGCAGGTTTGAAGGTGAAATGGGGACAAAGTGGACGCCTTCTTCCTCCCTATTTTATTCGGCTGTCAGAGTCTCTAAAAAGGTGCAGAGCCGTGACAGATGAATATTTATCACCCTGTTAATTAGCGACATAAATTATTCATTTTGGACTGCGCTGTGTTTCCGAGTGTTGCCGAATATAACAAAAAGGAGAGGAAAAAACAGAACCCAGATCATAAACATGATACATTTCCCAGCCCAGGATCAAACGGCATAGTGCTTACGTTACGTTAATTTGTGATCTAGCTGTTATTTATAAAGTTTTACTCTGCGTTTACTTAAAACAGACTCAGCTCTCTACGGTAGGAAGTATGGAGTTCTTTTAATGATATAACATTTTTAAGTTGTAAACATACTAACAAATTTGTCATTGTAAAAAAAATGTACTGGTAAAAATATGTTTGTTATTTGTTTTTTTACTAGTATAATTTTTTTCGCAACATAACTGCATTAAAATAACTCCATAAGGAAGGTACTTAAAAAATAAAATAGCTCATAATTATGAGCGTCGTTCCGTCAGAAACATCGCCTCTCTTCCCCGACGAGGCACTGGCGCGGGGAATATGTACAAACCGCGGGCGACGCGGTCACGGAAGAAAACAGAGTCTCTAACTTGGCCCCGGTGCCCGGTGCTGTCGGCCGTCTCTCTGACGGCGTCGGGTGTTTTATATTGCCGCATTAGTTTCGGCGACGCTCGGCTGGCGGAGGGCGAGACGCGGCGTGTGCCCCCTCTCACGTCCGCGGGCTCCCATCACTTTCAATTCCGATTCCATTACCTGCGACGCTACTTTTCAAATAACGGCGGGCTCCTATTAATTACCAAAGTATGGAGCCGGTCTAAAGGTGAGCGTGCAATTACGGAATTAAATCAAGCGGCCGTTTAACTTGTCATCCCTGACAGAAATAATTTGTGTGAATTATTAAAGTCCTCCGCGGCCCTCCGCGGCAATATTGTAAGACGTCGCAGTACAATGTGTATGTCACGGCGCCGTTCGGTCCCTTTCTCCTTCGTGTAATGGAACGAAAACATTAATTGTGTTTCTCCTGGTACAGGTGAGCTATATATTGTCTAGGGATAGCGTGCGGTATTAACTTCAGAGCCTTCCCCGGAGATAGGTGTGACTGTTCTCCAATTACAGATGGTATCTGATTTAATAAAGTCGCTGTGAGATACGGTGTTAAGGGTACGGCCTGCGAAATCTGAGGACGGTTTGAGAAAGAGGTGCCCGTGAATGGTCACTTATTGGCCTTAACCCGTCTGTGTAGTTTTTTTATGTCACTGCTGGCCACTATAACGAGAAGCTGATCGTTGATGTTGATTAAGGAAGTAAAAAATATACCCTGTTTTTTATTTTATTCTTTTTATTTTATTTCTGGGGGAAGGGGTGGATGGGGGCGGGGTGGGTTAATGTGACATAAGAAGTTATATTGTCTGTGTTCTGTAAGGCTCTGTGGATCAGCAAAGAAAAACCTACTAACCTGTAAGGCAAGGGAAACACAGAACACACACACACACGTGCGCGCGCACACACACACACACACACACACACACGAAATAAATAAATAATGTCAATTTCTTGACTTTTAAATTACCATGGGCAAAGAAACGCTATGTTTAGTCCATAATTACTGAACTTGTCTGTGATCAAAATGGATCCAGTTAATTACAGTTTGTTAAGTACACAGGGTAATTTAACTCCGTAGTCACTTCAGGTGACTGGCGTTTCTATGTTGTCATGGCAACAGAGGCCGTAGGAACGGAAGGTTCCATCGACTCAGGACGGGGCGAATGAACAAAAACAGTGTTTCCAGTCGAACGGTAGACCTATCCGTCGCCTTCGACTGATCTGCAGGACTATCGTGTCCTTTGTCTGGCTTGACAGAACAAGAAAGGATCGCCTTGTCTATTGCCATTATATTCGTAATTTATATTAACGTTGTTTGAGCTAAAATGCTAACGAGATTAAACCCACAAGCAGGGTTGAAGGGGGCCAATCAGGGCTGTTGTGACACCAGTTACTTTACCACATCCTCGGGAAGGGGTCCCGAGTCCAAAGACCAAGTTTGGTATCAACACATCAAAGCGTGGCTGAGATATGCCCTCACTTCCTGTTTGACGGCTTCACTGACAATTTTGATTGGCTGTACTGAACAAACGATTTTCGAAAATCAAAGATCCATCTGATAACTTTTGCGACGCTTGGTCAATCTGTGCTGAATTTGGCCAAACTTTGTGGCCTGTGAAGATTTTTTGAAACCTTTCACTTGACGATAAAATCTAATACGACGGCCGCATCAATTAGGTTGACATGAAAAGTTGCGACCTCTCACGGTATCACCAGACATGATTTTTTTTTGTGCAAACACAACACCAGTTATTAGCCAAAACACATTGCTTATAGCAGCGCCCCCCAGTGGGCAAATGACGGAAATTGTTGCTGCTTCTTCAAAATGGCGTCCCTAGACCATGTACTAAATTCAAAGTGTTGCTGAGTTATGATGTCACTTCCTGTTTGGCGACTTCGCCACACATTTTCGATTGACTGTAATGGACAGTCCCAAGATACAACCACATACAATAATTAGTTTTTTAAGGCAAACACGTCAGCAGTTATTGGGCAAAACATGTTTTTTCTTTTTGCGGCGCCCCCCAGTGGTCAAATTACTCCTCGGGAAGGGGTACTAGGTCTATGTACCAAGTTTGGTGTCGAACTTTTTCAGAAAATCCAATATGGCGGAAATTGACGTCAATGAATCTGGCTTGTGTGGCTTGATCCACGGGATACAACGGTAACTCATTTTTGAAAATCGGGCATGCGGCTCACAACCTACATGCATAAACATACCTCCAACCTTGACCCGTTGGTGGCGCTAGAGCGCTCGCGGTGGAGACATGAATCTTGGTGAAACGAATCATGGAACTATCCATAATCAGGCAAATTTCTAAACTTTTCACCATACGTTTCTAGGGACTGCCATAGACACCATAGACAGAAGAAAAAGCTGATGATGACGATGAATAATGAAGGAATGGTAGAAACACACTGTGTGCTTCGCTGCCTGGCCCCCAATTAAGTACATCAGATAACTGAAAATATTCCGGTGCCTTCGCCTATTAATTTTGTTTCTGAATCGGATTTGAGCTTGGAAACGGTCCCCAGCTGCGTCGCCGTTCTGTCAGGCCGCTCCTACGCAGCTGTCCCGTCTCCTTCGCTTTCTCTGAAGTGGTGGATGGATATTATAAAAAGCCTCGTTGGTCAATTAGGCAAATGCAGGGAGTATTCGGGTCGGACTGACGGGGGCTTATGTCGAGGTTATGAACGGCGTGCGCTCGTCCGCTTTCAGTTCATTTGAAGTGCATGGGAAAAAAAATAATCATTCTCTCGTCTAAATTGCTGTGAACTACATCCTGCCAGATCGCTCCGGGGGACGACGGTGCGCTTTAGCGGAAGGCCGGCGTCGCTTTCGCTCACACGACACGTCTGTTAAGTGACGATTACCAGTAGCCTACATGCGCCGCGCTCTACTCTGCCTGTCGGGGGGGATGCAAATGTTCCGGAATGCGGAGACACGTTTCTTATGTGCTTTTTTTTTCTCTTCTTCTTCTTCTTCTTCTTCTTCTTCTCTCTCCTCAGATTAATTCACGCAGTGCTAAAAATAAGCTTATACATAGATTTCTGCACAAATCGGTCCTGTCGGCATAACCGTGGGCGCGCAGTGTGTGTGTGTGTGTGTGTGTGTGTGTGTGTGTCCAATCGTATGTATGCACTCAAGGGAGCACGCAATGCAGTGGCAGGCTTGATCAGCTCAAAAGAGAATATTCTGTCTATTACTACGTATTAAAATAAGTACGCATTCATATTTATTTCACGGAGCCGACCTGGGATTTTGCTAAGAAAATAATAATCCTTGGGTCCTAAAGCTATTATGTTAGTCATGCAAGCGTAAGTAGGCTTATAGTTGCGGAAATAACCCTGTCGAATTGCGTTACGACCTTATTTACTCGAGTTACTTTCCACAAACACAGAGTAAATCAAGGCTTTCCGTGGGCACCCGATGCGTAGGCACGGGAGTGGAAATATCCGGTTGTGTGACCAAGACTGAGAGAGCTCCTGTGTCATCGGAAAGAAGTAAAAATTAATCCATTAATATCACTTGTTTGTCATGTGTTTCCAGAATGGCGGTTCATATGTGGCGAATTGTTCCTGTATATATTTTTTTTATTTTTATTTTATTATTATCTTTTTTTTAAACAGGCAGTGGACGTGGTACCATAGTGCCATCTACTGGCGTGTTTAGGTTTTCTCTCTAGAGCCAAAATGTCACAGGTGTAGGATGTCGGAGATTTCGTCTCGTAAATCCTTTAATCTCTTCTGAAATGGCACGAGTTTATAATGCTACTTGCGTCGCATTGAACCTGACGTTTGGGTAATCAGTTTCAGTTTGGTTTTTTTGTTTCCAAACGCTCCGGCAAAAGCAGGAATTCTTCAACGTGACGTGGAATTGTCTGTCATGTTTTTTTTAATTACTTAACAAGTCGGTGGTTAACGATATAATTTGAATGGTTGAAAACAATGGAGGGTAATGTATGCTCCCTTTGTGGAAGAGAGACGGTACTGGGAAAACAAAAGGATTTGTCGTACCTTTGATTAATTAAAACAGGCCTTGCGTTCCGTGTAGTCTAAGGGCCTCACACGTCAGTGACGTTGGTTGCCGTCATCTGTCATCGTATGCACCTGAAAGCGATGATGATGATGATGATGTGTGTGTGTGTGTGTGTGTGTGTGTGTGTGTGTGTGGGGTGTGGGGTGGGGGGTGGGGGGGGGGGGGGGGCAGGAGAAGAAAGATAAGGTTTGGCAGAGAGGTTCATAAATCAGACTTACACAAATAAAGAGCCGCGTATGAATGTACTTCCTGCGCGCAAATAGACAGAGCAAGTGACAGAACTTAAGTAATATAATTAGCCGCGGTTTGGAAAACGCAAGGTAGAGCCATACATCATGTGTCGGATCGCTGCTCCGCACGTCCGCGACGTTCAAGGAGGCGCGGAGGCAGGATTGTTTTGCAAAGTTGGACAGGCGGGGAAAGAACACACCCCGCTGGCATGTTTTACTGGTTCCCCGGAAAATATTGCTAAAACTCACAAACTTAACCACTCTGCGTAGCAATGTGAACAGTTTGACGATGAGGATTAAGGTAGAATAGCCAAGTCATAATCCTGTGGATGTCTGTTATACAGTTCCTGCAGCAAACACTAGGGGGCACACATGGTTGTTACAGTCAGGCGAAGTGAACGAAGACGTTCAACCTTTCGTCTGTGTGCGTAAATGTAGGTGGAAAGCTCTCTCTCTTTCTCACACACACACACACACACACACACACGCTCAGCCTGGCAGGGTGTTGTAATGTGCTGTGTTGGTGCAGTTGGGGAGTTTCCTGTGTTTCAAACCACTGTGTGGTTTGAGAAAAAAAACAGCTTCGCTGTGGTGTGTGAACACGGCACTTCACACATCAAAGTTCTTATTTTCATTTTGAACCACTTCAGGCTGCAAGTCTTTGACATGCTGAATATGATGATGATGATGATGATGATAATGATTTATTTATTTATTATAATTATTCCTTGTTCGAGCAATGGTGCTGTCCCACCTGGACTACTGCCATTCTCTGCTGGCAGGCCTTCCAGCATCCGCCATCAGACCCCTACAACTGACCCAGAACACGGCAGCTCGTCCGGTCTTCAGTGTCCCCAGACATTCACACGTCACCCCCCTGCTCACTGTTATGGCTCTCATCAAATTCTAAACTTTGGTGCTCGCGTACCAGGCAGTTAAGGGATCAGCCCCTGCAGAGCGGACATTCAGTCACTCATCAGACCCTACACACCAGCCAGACCCCTCCGTTCCGTTACTTCAGGACACCTGGCACCTCCCCCCATCACAACTGCACTTCTCGCTCACGACTGCTGTCTGCTCCGGCCCCACGGTGGTGGAATGACCTCCCCGTGGATGTCAGAACGGCAGAGTCTCTGACCTCTTTCACCTCTACAGGCTGCACCTTTCCCTCCCTACCTCACTACCATGATTAGCCTTGTGTATGCCACAGCCTATAATAGCACTGATGTACAGGTATTCATAGAGGGGTTTGGGGAGATGGGCGCGGTACGCACAGTGGTGCAGGCTGTGTTCCTGTCACACTCCCTGCGGGGAACTGTGTTGTGAAATGAGAGAGCAAAACAGGTGTTGCACACAGAGCCTGACCTTTGAGATCACCCCCTCACACACACACACACACACTCACACACTCACACACACACACACACACACACACACACAGATACACACTCCACACACTCACACTCACACGCACAGATACACACGCACAGATACACACGCACAGATACACACTCCACACACTCACAGATACACACACACACACACTCACTCACTCACTCACTCACTCACTCACTCACTCACTCACTCACTCACTCACACACTCACACGCACAGATACACACACACACCCTCCACACATTCACACGCACAGATACACACACACCCTCCACACACACAATCACACACACTCCACACACAGATACACACACCACACATTCACATGCACAGATACACACACACGCACACTCACTGACACACAAACACAGACACACTTAAACACACACACACAAACACACACATACACACGCACACCCTCCACACACTCACACATATACACACACACGCACACTCACTGACACACAAACACAGACACACTTAAACACACACACCTTCACACACACAAACACACACATACACACACACACCCTCCACACACTCACACACACAGATACTCACACGCACACCCTCCACACACTCTCACACACACTCACACACACACTCAAACACACACACCTTCACACCCGCACACATACACAAACACGCACATAAACACACGCACGCACGCACGCACGCACACACACACACTCCAGCTCTGGAGGCACACTGTCACTTGCATTCCAGATCAGTGCCTCTCAGTGGGGGAAGAGGCTCAGAACATACGCCTGTGTTTGTGTTTGTGTTTGTGTGTCACTTTGAGTTCCGCCGGTGACCACACCTGTCAGGTACACGGTGAGACCTCCTCCTCCTGCTGTCACCCGCTGGCTGTTCGCCTTCATCAGCCGGGAGACGCGACTGAAGCAGACATTACCTCTCCGTTAGCATGGCTAACGTAGCCTCACTGCGGCTGCTCACCTGCATCACAAACATGAGCCTTTTCCTCTCAGACAGTAAACTTTACCAACAGGTGTGGTGAGAGAGAGAGGGGGGGGGGAAAGGGAGAGGGGGGAGGGAGGAGGAGAGGGGGAGAGGGAGAGGGAGAAAGGAGGAGAGGAGAGGGAGAGAGAGAGGAGGAGAGGGAGAGAGAGGGGGAGAGGGAGAGGGAGAAAGAGAGAGGAGGAGAGGGAGAGAGAGGGGGAGAGGGAGAGGGAGAAAGAGAGAGGAGGAGAGAGAGAAAGGAGGAGAGGAGAGAGAGGGAGAGAGAGGGGGAGAGGGAAGAGGAGGAGAAACTTCCGTCTCAATAACAGATTATGTAGCTGTGAAAGAAAACACAGCCAAGTATTACTGAGTAAATCTCACACCCTCCCTCCCAAACACACACACACACACTCACACTCTCACACACACACACACTCTCACACACACACACACCCCTCCTCATTCTGCCCTTCATACCACTGAAACTCAGTGTGACAGTTTTTCTTTTCTTTTTTTATACTCTCCCCCCCCCACCAACCCCTCCACCCCGCCGGCTCCAGAGAGCTGCAGAGGTCTGGGGTACTGACCTGTGGTAAAAGGGAAATCAATAGTCAATTCCATTTTGCAGGCTGAGTGTGACAGGAACTAGATAGGAGTGGATTGGGTCCTTGTAAGAGCAAGAGTGTGTGAGCCGCAGCCCTGTCTACCACCCCCCCCCACACACACACACTCACACACACACACACACACACACACACACACATGCACACACACACATGCACACTCTCACATACTGAACACATACACTCACACACACACACACACACTCACACACACATATGCACACTCTCACATACTGAACACATACACTCACACACACACGCACACACGCACTCACTCACTCACACACACATGCACACACATATGCACAAATTCACTCACACACACTCACACACATACACACACATGCACACATGCACACGCAGATGCACACTCTCACATACTGAACACATACACTCACACACACATGCACACACTCACTCACACACACATGCACACACACTCACACACACATATGCACAAATTCACTCACACACACACACACACACATATGCAGAAATACACACACACTCTCTCACACACACACACACACACACACACACACACACACACACACACACACACACACACACTCACAGTGCTAACCCAAGCCCTACAGAGAGGGAACCCCCATTCCAGGGGTGTCAAACTCCAGCCCTGGAGGGCCGCAGTGCCTGCAGGTTTAACTCCAGTCCTGGAGGGGCCGCAGTGTCTGCAGGTTTAACTCCAGTCCTGGAGGGCCGCAGTGTCTGCTGGTTTAACTCCAGTCCTGGAGGGCCGCAGAGTCTGCAGGTTTAACTCCAGTCCTGGAGGGCCGCAGTGTCTGCAGGTTTAACTCCAGTCCTGGATGACCGCAGTGTCTACAGGTTTAACTCCAGTCCTGGAGGACCACAGTGTCTGCAGGTTTAACTCCAGTCCTGTAGGGCCACGGTGTCTCCAGGTTTTGAAACAGCTGGTAGCTGGTTGACCAGTTCAGACCAGCTCCCATCTCCATCGACATGGTTTTACCAGCACAAGCTAAGTTTTGAAACAGCTGGTTGCAGGCATTTCAAGCTGGTCAAAGCTGGTTTTCACACCAGGGAAGAAAACCATGGTTCTCTTCCTGGTTTTAGTTTCCAAAACGCCCACAAGACATTCGCAAAGAGTCAAAGAGTGGGGACATAGGTTTGTTTGAAAAGTCCCTGTCAGTATCGAACACAAATCGAATTAACTTAAAAAGTAACTCAATTACTTTTTTTTTTTAACCATTAAAAATATGCGTTTATACGTTCTCTCCTCCGGTCCATTTCCTCGTTCGTCGTCTCCTCTGCGAGAATTAGTCTGCGTCCCTGGCAGCTAGGTGGGTGCCGTTAGGTTAGGCGTCTCACCGCACGCCGCGCGGGAGACGATTCGTAGCGTCTGCCCGCGTTGCCAGGGATACGGCTCGCGCTCGCTGAGACGTATCGTGACACGCGCGGCAGATCCGAAACATTCCCGTCATTACCGCTGATTAGAGGAAAGATCAAGTAAAATGTGTCAACGAGGCGATAATCAGTTAATGCATTTTTAATTAGTGTCTAGCTCCCTCTCGCAGAGTTTCTTCACCCGTTTAGCTCGGCGTTCATTACGTTCTCAGCCCCCCGCTCGCTTCTAACGAAGGCGACCGTGAGACTATTTAGATCGGCGAGTAACTGCTACTGTTAGGCTGAAGTGTATGTGTGTGTTCACCTGCTTATAAATAAATAAATAAATTTCCAGTTTAATAGGCAGGTCCAAGAGTTCAAGGTGCGGAGTAAAAATACTGTTTTCTGTTAAAAAAAAACAGTACAATAGAAGAGCTGATGCAGGTGTAACAGGAAGAGTTCTCACCTGCACCGGTGGGTTGAATCTCTCTTCCCTGCCCCGCCTATTCCATAAATAGGGCGCAGGGTTGCACGGGAGACATCCGCCTTTTTCCGGGACGACTTTGTCGTGGCCTCTCGCCCCTCTGTTACCCTACAGCTGGGACCCCCCCCCTACGTCTACCGAGCCCTGAAGGACTCTGCCTACAGGACGGATCTGCCCAGGGCTGGCCTAACCTCGTGGAGCTACAAAATGATCATGGCTCATTTAAGATCTGGCCAAATTGTAACGCTCCTGAGGGGGGGGCCAGACCTGGACCCGCAAGTCATCTGGGCAAATGTGACACATAAGTGTCTTACAAACAAACAAAAAGACATTGCCTGGATGACAGCCCATAGGTGCCTCCCCACCAGAACATTTATGTATCACCGGCACTTAGCCCTGACTGAACGCTGCACTGACTCAGAACACATCCACCACCTATTCTGGGAGTGCTCCGTGGCCAGGCGGGTCTGGGGCCTTGTTTGTTCCTCTGTCTCCCTTAGCAGGTGCCTGCCGAGGTCCTTCCCGATGGCTGAGGGCATCCTCTACGGTCCGCCAGCAGGGTGCAAGACCACCGATCTCCAGCGTCAGTGGAGGATCATTAACACCGTGAAGCAGGTCCTGTGGGAGACGAGGAACATCAAGGTCTACCAGAAAACAGCTGTAGACCTGGTCACTCTCCGGAGGAGGATCCAAAACCTCCTCCAGGACGGCATTCTGGTGGACATGCACGGCAACAAGAACCTGGCGAGAGAGAAGTGGGGGGTGGACCACTGGAAAGAATTCATCATATAGTCCACCCCCCCAAGGGACACAGAAGGGACACAGAAGCCTCTCGGGACAACTAAACCTGAGCGGAATGGACTTTCTTACTATTTCCTTGTCTTTTAATTCACCTTAGTTTTTTTATTGTAGAAATGGAGTTTGTTAAGTTTTGTAAGGTCTTTTTGGAATATTTTGTTATCACTCTTTCTTTAAGTTTGTTTTCATTCTTTTGATGTCTTTGTTTCATTAGTTTAAGTCCTTGATTAAATGATTATTTTGTGTTAATTAGTGTGTTTTAAAAAAGAAAAAGAAAATGAATTTTAAAATGTAAAGAAATGTAAAAACCAATAAAACTACTCTCGTCCCTCTTTTCAATCTTCCGTACCGGTGGCCATCGGGTTACAGGTATGCGCATTTATCCGTTTTCTAATTATTTTCGTTCTCTGAGTCAGAGAATTTAGAATGTCCCGTTTATATTCTAGCCGCCGTGGCGTGCTGCATTTCCGGGATCTTATTGCTGGGTTGCCTCGTTACTTTCGTGCTCGTCAACTTGTTGCTTGTGTGCTCGACAATCTTGCATTCAGGTAGGCTGTTTACCTTACCCTTTTCTACCGTACACGGGTTAATTGGCAAGGTAACTCGACTTAAAATTACGTTGTTTATAGTATTCGTACGCAGTGGTCCTCTGTCTGGGTTCCTGGCGCCTCTCTAGCTATCGCACTGTAGGTGTTTCGCCCATCCAGTCAATTACTTAAAGTACCATGTAATATTGTTGTACTGATTATGCTCTCTTCTCAGGGTCTGTGTGGCGGTTGTGGCTGTTGCTGTTCTGTTCCTATCGTCCGCTGTGCGGCCCACTCTCCACACATAAATAAATCAGAAATATTGAATGAAACCCTTAAATAAATTAATAAAACCTGGAGGTAATTTTAGCATTGAGTACTGGCAGATTGCTGTCGGCCTACATCCCTGCCATGGAGCTGATACAGAATTTTCTTTCAGCTCCGAGATTTAAAAGATTTTAAAAATAGACCCCCCCCTCCAAAAAAAAGCAAAAAGTTGTGGAGTACAGAGAATTGATTAGATCGTCTTCCACTGAACTTCTCCTCAATAATTTGCCATGGACACATACGTCGGAGCTGGTGCAAACACAGAGGAGCTGCAACAACAAAATAGACAACTACCAACCAAGGAGAGGAAACACAGCAGCAGAGATCTCTGGGGTCATTTTGTTTCACACTTAGTTCCCGCAGACTGGGACACGCAAGGTCGGTGGTTCGATTCCCGGTGTAGCCACAGTAAGATCCGCAAGCCCCTTGAGCAAGGCCCTTAACCCTGCATTGCTCCAGGGGAGGATTGCCTCCTGCTTAGTCTAATCGACTGTACATCGCTCTGGATAAGAGCATCTGCCAAATGCCAATAACGTAATGTAATGTAAAAACAGCCACTGATTAGCAGACTACCTACCCTACACCCTCACCCTACATTGGAAATGCCTAGGCACACATCAACCGTCCAGGCGTGACGGAGGGGGTGAGGGGGGGGGCGGGGGTCTAGGTCACACCTGTGCTGTGGAGGAGTCCCTGCAGGCAGCTCACTGTCAGACAGGTGTACAGGTGTATCACCTGGGGGAGCTGCAGCTGGAGTGTTATTTCAGGCAGAAAGAGGGAGAGAAAGATACACACACACGCTCACACTCACACACACACACACACACACACACTTATACACTCCCACACACACACTCACACTCACACACTCTCACACACACACTCACTCTCACACACACACTTACACACACACTTATACACTCACACACACACACACACACACTTATACACACAGTCTCATACCTAGGTACACACGCACAAACACTCTTACCTCATCTTAACCACACACATAAACTTCAATTCCATACATGCCCCCCCCCCCCCAACACCTGTATGTTCACACGCACACACACCTCCCCAGTTCCCAGTGTTGCAGGGTGTGAGTCGCCACACCTGTTCCACCCAAACTACCTGCCCCCCCCCCCCCCCCCCCCCCCCCCCCCCCCCCCACACACACAGTCATTTGGCTTTTTCCAGTGACTCATCCCTCAGAAACTGAAACTCCACAACTTCTGCATTCCCGTCTCTGGATTCTCCCTTCATGTCACATGCCCCCTGACCTCTCTCTCTCTCTTTCTCCCTCTCTCTTCCCCTTTCCTTTCTTTCTCCCTCCTACTGTCCCCCTCTCCTCCCTCCCTCTCTCATTACATTACATTACATTATTGGCATTTGGCAGACGCTCTTATCTTATCCTCACTCTCCCCCTCTCCTCCCTCCTTCTCTCTTCACTCTCTACCTCTCCCTCCCTCTCTCTTCCCCTTTCCTCTCTCCCTCTCTCTCTCTTCCCCTCTTCCTCTCCCCTCCCTCCCTCCCTTTCCTCTCCCTCTCTCTCTCTCTCCCTCCCTGAACTGGTCAACCAGCTACCAGCTGTTTCAAAACCTAGTTTGAGCTGTTTTTTTCTTCCACAGGGAACTAGTAGTGTCTACATGCATGCTACACACACACGCGCACACGCACACGCACACGCACACCATGGTGTTCGTTATTAGTCTGAAATGGTCACATGTTAGTTGTGTCACCATTAAACCAGATTTCAGCATGAGAATCCCCATAAGAGGAAGCATCAGTGATCGTTTATTTTCCATTGTAACCCACAGGCATTTTCTGAGAAGATTAAGCTTGTAGCATCGTATATATGTCCAAACTTGCATGTAAAAGACCGCCAGATAACATAACTGTCGTTATGCTCGGCCAGATCCCAGTGCAACAGCATTTTAAGGAGCATGACATTTGTGATTTGTGTTCCAGTAAGATATGATTGCCTCACTGAGGATGTGTTGTAATGTGTGCTTGGCATGGGCGGGGGGGGTGGGGGGTGGGGGGGGGGGGGGGGGGGGGGTGGGTGTGTGACTTTGCTTTCATTTTAAATAGCCGATGAACAGCATAACACAATTCTTTCAGTGATCACAATTGTGTTATATTGTAAATGGCCAATGAACAATACAACACAATTCTTCCAGTGATCACATATGTGTTATATTGTAAATAGCCAATGAACAGTAGTAACATAATTTGTTCAGTGATCACAATTGTCAGTGACATGTTCCACTGCGTATTCTAGGGGGCCTGCAGGACTGTTTTGGAATCTTTGAATCACACGGGCATCTAAGGGTTACAATTTCGCATATTTCACCCAGGTATTCAAGAAAAACGGCACCTGTCAATCATCCTTAAAGAGCATCATAACCGCATCGCACTAAGGGGCAAATCAGAGCCTGGCCATATCTCATAAGACATTACCGAAAAAACAGAGGATCACGTACAGTACATGGGACATTACAGTGATCCATTAGAGCAATATGAACGTGCACCGTGCTACCATCTGTGACGCGGCGAAGAGCTATTCTAGGCCGCTACAATTCACTAACATACCGTATTTACCACACGCGAAACAAATGAATACATTATAACGATGCATGGCTGTGGTTGTTTTTCCAGATGCATGGACTCCTTAATGGTCCTTGCATACTTTACTGAAGCCGAGAAATCATTTTTAATATTATTAAAATATTATATTTAGAAATCAGGAGGCGGGTGGCGGCGGCCGGGCTGATGAGTTAGTCCTGCTCCGCGCGCTTTTAGGACTGCTGATGGCCTTTCTGAAAACTCCTCACGTTTCGCTTTCCTTACGATTTCATTATTTCTCTTAGTCAGCGTGTGTTTACCGCCCAAAACAAATGTGAGCTCTCCGCCCGAGCGAGGCCTTTGTGCGGAGAGGAGAAAATGGCCGCCTTTTCAATTATCATGTTTACAGGCACGTTAAATCATAATGCTGCTGGAGCGGCTTACAAAAACATATATAATAAATAATATAAATAAACGAATGAATGGAAATAATAAATGGCTCTAACGACGGTTCTTTTACCGGCGCTTTCCGAAGCGATTTTACAGGCGGTAAACCGCATTTTGCACCCGCTGGCAATTAGCTTTCCACAAACAAGACAGGACTGAAAAGCGTCTCCTCGCGGAGAAGGTCTTTATGCGTGCCGTAGATAAGCCCCGAACGTCGAGATGGCGCTGAATGGCCCTTTCTACAATATTGACGAGTCTCCGCCGCTTCTGCTCTCTGTCTTATGGATAAGCACCACAAACTTACAGAGGGTTATTGTCCAGGATTATTATTATTATCCAGCAGCACTGGTAGGGGATGATTGTCATGTTTACACATACACACACAAACACACTCTTACACATGCATACATGGACACACACTTGCACACGTATACACACGCACTCACACTGGCACATGCATACACAGACACACACACTTACGCATGCATACACTCACATACATAGACACACACCCTTACACATGCATGCATACACACACACTAGCACACACACTTCTAGAACTCTGTTGCTTTCAGTTACCCGTAGTGAGTGTTAAATCAACATTAGGGTGTTCAGTTATAACCCTGTGGTGTCATTTCCTTTCCTAAAATTGATTGTGACATCAGCATTAGAATGCTCAGTTAAGAATAGAACATTCTATTCTCATAATTTGAACGGTTAGGAACACTAATCACATATCTGTGATCTTAAGCTTTAAAGAAACATGTTTCGAACACAATTCAATAAATCATAATACATAGTCACATAACAAATGTTGTCATCCCAAGAAAGCGCATATGCTCTCAGGAATAAAGCTACGGAAAGTGCCCAAAGCATTACACATCGCTAGGACGGTAGCCTGTAGGTATATGGCAACGTACCCCTAGCCAGAAATAATATAATTAATTTTTACTTTTTTGCTTGGAAAACATAATTTGTGCCGAAAGAAAACATGGCTGTACTTTCATGGTAAATACTTTGTCAATCATTCTGTGCCGTACGTCCGTGGCAGTCTTGAGCATACAGGCCGACGCTGGTGCGCGCAAATTGGAATTCTCCGGAGTTTCTCGCGTGAGGCCCGACATCGATCGCGAGGTAGCTGCCGGAGGTTTCACAAGTGCCTGCACAACCGCCTTCCGGGCGCTTCAGGATGGAGATAACGCAACGCGGCCGTCTGTAGATCCAGACGGTTCGACAGGACGCAAGAGGAAGAGGAAAAAAAAAAAAAAAACTACATGACGGCTCCTGTATTTCACTGTGCGAAAGACTTAGCGACAAGGAGCTTCTTACTTTTCCTTTAACGCTCCTGTTTGGTTCGTTTTCTCTCCAGACAGTAAAGGGTAAACCCATGCCTTCATTTTCCAAAACCATTGGCTAATTTGACCTGAGACACCAACAAAGTTGTAAGTATCGTGTGCTATTTCTGGATTATGTCGTCTTCTGTTTTAAAAGTATTTAACTTTTCTTTTCTTTTCTTTTTTTACATGGGCCTAATTAAAGTGTATTGGATGACAAAAACAAGTTGCAGTGAAAAATATGTCTAATTTTATTGTAATTGAACGCCCCATGTCAAGATAAATACTGTACAGAGCTCAGGGAAACCAAAATGTAATGTGCTCGTTTGAGAACGCGGGGTCTAAGGAGGTTCATCTTATTAAATGTGCTGCAGTCCATACACGTTTATGCTACTAATTTATCATACTAGCAAATGCGTCATATGTATATTGTAAATATTTCCCATGGAACATTGAACCATGTTAACATCATGAATACACTTTAGCTTGTTTGATTTAACTTGGGGGAAGCGCACGAATTCAAATGCTTTTTCGTTGCAATGTTTGTAATAACTGAGCCGGCTCCTCAAGCCACAGTTAATATACGATTAATATTCATTTTAAAAAAAAGGCACAACTACAGCATTGTGTTAGTAATATTGATGCACTGTGTTGCTTATCCCTCGGAGTTCCGGAGCTCAGTTAAATCTTGATTTGTTTGAGAATATCGAATAATGGAGTCCGGGAAGAGCTCATTACTGGGGTAGCGTGCAGGTGATTTTGAAAAGCTGAATTTAGGCTGAATAATTAATATTCAGCCTAACCCGCTCCTTAGCTGAATAATAAACCGTTTTCATTCTAACCTGTTGTTTGGCTGAATAATGAACTGCGTTCAGCCCACCCTGCCGTTTGGCCTGCAGGTCTGCAGTGTGCACTCCACAAATAAAGGCTGTGACTGCTTATTTTTACTGTACTGAATACAGGTCCTGCATTCATCAACAATGAAGAATATTTTTCTTATATTTTTTAAAAATATAATTGATTCTCAATTTATTTGGTGCACAGAGAGAAAAAAGTGCCAAAAAGTATGTTTGTTTGCATGTGAACTAAATAAAAAGTGCAAGCTCTAGGCACGTTTAATTTTACGATTGTTTTACTTCTAATATCATGACTGTGCCCATCTCCATGTGACAAGTTGTGTTAGTTTACACAGTTTAGTATTTTACCCTGCTGATGTAGTGCGGTTAAGTGTTTTTGGTTTTTAACAGGGGGAACTTAAAATGTAGAAATAGCAGGAGATGGTTTTAGATTAATAGATTAGTTACTTGATCTGATTCATATTTCATATTTTCTCGTTTTCTTTTAATGGCATTGTTTTGTCTGGATGTTCATTACCATGGAAACAGGCATTGAGGAAATTGTGTCATATGTGTTGCAGGAACAGATAACACTGTTCCCCAGGTTCAGGTCAGCCCACAGAGAAACAGGGCAGACCTGCACTATGAATCACTCATGAACAGCATTCTCAAGTGGAATGGACAGCAAATATTCAGCCCAATACTTTACATAATGGTGATTTATAACTGAGGTTCGCAGCTATTCTTCTTCTTCTTCTTCTTATTATTATTATTATTATTATTATTATTATTATTATTATTATTATTATTAGTAATAGTAGTAGTAGTAGTAGTCGTAATATTAGTTGTCGTAATATTAGCAGTTAAATTGTTGCCCGGTATTTTAATTGATATGGAATACATATGTTGATAACAAAAAAAATTGTATGATGACACAAATATGAGGGAGGGAACAGTAAAAGCCACATTAAGCAGTTTTTTTGTCCTTGTTCTTCAGAGATATGGTATTTTACTCATAATCTTTATTTTTTCTGTGCTTTGTATTGTAGATCCTGCCGCCATGGAGTTGTTCAAGTTTGTGACAGTGACACTGTTCACGTTTCTGATTCCGCCCGACATCTGTGAGTATAACTGACTGCTTTCACAAACTCATCAAATTACCAGCATTTACCAAGAGCGCAGTGACCTGTGAGTTCTTCATTGATGTTTCGTAATGTGAGATTGCTGTGGGTTTTGAAACTGTGTGACAACTTGGTTGTTGTAAAGAAGGAAGTGGACAGATTGCTTTTTAAGCGCCTGCGTGTTGTTTTATTGCCTTCTCGATGTGCTCGGCACAGTTCTAACGCCGTTCCGCTGAACTTCTGTCCGTAGATTAAGTGTGCTGTGCTCCAACAGTGTGTTTGTGTCCGCGTCTTTGATTTCGTCGAACTCGGATTTACCGCCCACCGTGCGTGTTCGGCGTGGCTGTCGTAACTTTCCTGTCAGTAAAAAATGTGTCGCAAACCTGAGAAACGTCAACCGCGCGGATTATGGAATCGCGGTCTCCTGTTGAGTCTGTGAGCGGCACGTGGGACTCTTACAGACCAGGGCCGGAGGAAAAGGCTCTCGACACACACAGGCTCAACCAGCAGAACTGCAGGCCCTCGATTGACCAGCAGAGGTCGCCAGTGAGCAACCAGCAGACTAAATTCCAAGAGAAGATGCCTTAGAGCTAACTCCAAGAATCCTAGTCACAGTTCTCAACCTGAGAGCAGGAAAAACAACAAGCAGCCTCAAGAGCACCTAGCAGTGGGACCTGCCCTCCGAATACTCCAACTCAATGTTGAAGGCCTGTCTGCCGCCAAGCGCAACCTCATTCAAGTCCTTGCCTCTCGACATTCTGCTGATGTCATCTGCCTTCAAGAAACCCACATCGGCACTGAAGAAGAGGGCCGCTACTCCAGGGAACCACCTACAGTGAGAACGGCCTGGAGAGCAAGCTCAAAACAGGGACTGTGTTCCTCGATCTCACAGCAGCCTACGATACGGTCTGGCATAAAGGCCTCCTGCTGAAACTCAGGAAAATGCTCCCTGCCTGGGCAACAGCCACCATCCAAACTCTGCTCAACAATAGGAGGTTCAGAGTACACTTAGGACAGAAAGTAAGCTCATGGAAAACACGGATAAATTGGCTTCCTCAAGGCTCAGTTCTCTCTCCGACCCTGTTCAATGTATACACAAACGACCTGCCCATCACCAGATCCCGCAAGTTCATCTATGCTGATGACATCTGTCTGGCAACTCAAGCGTCTGACCTGGCCTCTTTGGAGCAGGTGCTCAATGAGGACCTTGCAAAACTGGGCCAGTACTGCAAGTTCTGGCGCCTGCAACAGTCCAGTCCAGCAAAAACAGTTTCTAGTGTCTTCCATCTTCGAAAACGCAGATGCCACCAAACAGCTGGACATCAGATTGGGTGGACACCAGCTCAGACACTCCCCCAACCCAACACACCTGGGAGTGACCCTGGACAGGACACTGTCATTCAAAAACACCTTAAAGAAACAGCAGCAAAGGTGAAATCTAGAAACAACCTCCTCTGCAAACTTGCAGGTGCAAAATTGGGTGCAGCGGCTCCCACACTGCGCACCTCAGCTCTGGCCCTGTCATATTCTGCAGCAGAATACTGCGCCCCTGTCTGGTCCAGGTCACCCCACACCCACCAAGTAGACACCCAACTAAACAACACTATGCAAATCATTACTGGGACTATCCGGTCAACACTAGTCACCTGGCTCCCTGTCTTATCTAACATACTTCCCCCCCAATATCAGACAAACTGAACTCACCTATAGGATGCTCCAAAAGGTCAAAGATTCCCCCCACTTACCAATCCATGCCGACATCTACAACCCACCACCCGCACGTCTCCGATCTAGACGTCCAATTTGGAAGGACCCTCCACCCACTGACTTTGATGCCATGTCTGCTTGGGCAACAGGATGGGAATCCAAAGACATCCCAAACAAACATCTAGTGTCAGACCCGACCCAACCAGTCCCTGGCACCAACCTCCCTCGGAGACAGGGGGCCACCTTAAACAGATTCAGGACTGGTCAGGGTCCCTGCTTGGCCAGCCTTCACAGATGGGGAAGCAGCCCGAGCCACTGTGTGCCTGCGGAGAGGAGCAAACTATGGACCATATTATTGAAGCCTGCCCTCTCCAAAGACTGAAAGGAGGTCTAATCTCCCTCCACAATTTAGATCAAGAGGCTACTGCTTGGCTTGAGAAATTTGCAGTCACTAAATAAATTAAAAAATTAACAGGCTGAACTGCAGGCCCTCGATCGACCAGCAGAGGTCGCCAGTGAGCAACGAGACGTCGTCCCAGCCAAACTCTGCCGTCATGATGCGCAAGCCAATTATGAGTTACCATGCGGCCTGCCAACTGCATTTATAATAATAATAATAATGATAATTGTTATTTAGCTAATGCTTTTATCTCACGTGACTTACAGTTGATTAGTTTAAGCAAGGGCCCAACAGAACGATCTGCACAGGTACCAGCGACAGACAGGGATCAGCAGTGAAGCAGGATGGCCGGCTGTGTCAGTCCTCTTTGTGTATAAGCCCTCTGTGACCCCCCCCCGTTCTGTTCTTGTGTTCCTGTGACCCCCCCACAGCGGTGAGAGGAAGCCCCTGCGCTGAGATCCGGGTCCAGGCACCGGTGGCAGTTTTGGGGTCCCCCTTCAGCGCCTCCTGCTTCGTCCCCGAGGGCTGCCCCCTGGTGGAGGGGCGGAGCTTCCGCATTGAGTGGCGGCTGAACGAGCGAGTTGTCGCGGCCAATCAGAGCGGCCGGGTCTCCACGGTGACGGTCGGGAGCTTCTCGGACGTGGAGGCCGCCCTGGTGTGCTGCGTGTGCTGGGAGGAGGCGGGCTGCCTCACCGCCGATGGGGTGACCATCAGGGGGGGGCGTGAGTGACCTGCTCCTTACAGTCTGTGTGTCTGTGTGTGTCTGTGTGTGTCTGTGTGTGTGTCTGTGTGTGTCTGTGTGTCTGTATGTGTCTGTCCTCCTGCTCCTTACAGTCTGTGTGTCTGTGTGTGTCTGTCCTTCTGCTCCTTACAGTCTGTGTGTCTGTGTGTGTCTGTGTGTGTCTGTGTGTGTCTGTGTGTCTGTGTGTGTGTATGTGTGTGCCCTGTCCTCCTCCTCCTTACAGTCTGTGTGTGTGTCTGTGTGTGTCTGTGTGTCTGTCCTCCTCCTTACAGTCTGTGTGTGATTGTCCTGCTGCTCCTTACAGTCTGTGTGTCTGGGTGTGTCTGTCCTGCTGCTCCTTACAGTCTGTGTGTGTGTGTCTGTGTGTGTCTGTGTGTCTGTGTGTGTCTGTCCTCCTGCTCCTTACAGTCTGTGTGTCTGTGTGTCTGTCTGTGTGTGTCTGTGTGTGTCTGTGTGTGCCCTGTCCTCCTCCTCCTTACAGTCTGTGTGTTTGTCTGTGTGTGTCTGTGTGTGTCTGTGTGTCTGTCCTCCTCCTTACAGTCTGTGTGTGATTGTCCTGCTGCTCCTTACAGTCTGTGTGTCTGTGTGTGTCTGTCCCGCTGCTCCTTACAGTCTGTGTGTGTGTGTGTGTCTGTGTGTGTCTGTCCTCCTGCTCCTTACAGTCTGTGTGTCTGTTTTAAGAGAATACAGTGAATACAGTACATTTCTCTGTGAGGCTGTCCACTTAAATTCACTGTGTGTGTGTGTGTGTGTGGGTGTGTGTAGACCCACCGTCTGCCCCACAGAACCTGACCTGTTTGACCAATCTCACCGGGCCCCTCACCTTCACCTGCACGTGGGACCCAGGGAGAGAAACACACCTCCCAACGAACTACACCCTACACACGGAGATAAGGTAGCCTCCCAACACACCTCCCCACAAACTACACCCTACACACGGAGATAAGGTAGCCTCCCAACACACCTCCCCACAAACTACACCTTACACACGGAGATAAGGTAGCCTCCCAACACACCTCCCCACAAACTACACCCTACACACGGAGATAAGGTAGCCTCCCAACACACCTCCCCACAAACTACACCTTACACACGGAGATAAGGTAGTCTCCCAACACACCTCCCCACAAACTACACCCTACACACGGAGATAAGGTAGTCTCCCAACACACCTCCCCACAAACTACACCCTACACACAGAGATAAGGTAGTCTCCCAACACACCTCCCCACAAACTACACCCTACACACAGAGATAAGGTAGTCTCCCAACACACCTCCCCACAAACTACACCCTACACACAGAGATAAGGTAGTCTCCCAACACACCTCCCCACAAACTACACCCTACACACGGAGATAAGGTAGTCTCCCAACACACCTCCCCACAAACTACACCCTACACACGGAGATAAGGTAGTCTGCCAACACACCGAGGGTGTCCATTTTGTGAGCAGTGAGGGTGTCCCATTTTGCGAGGGTCCGGAGTGGAGTCACCATTTTCACGGTTTTCCCAGCCTTTCCGAACCGGAGCGCCGAGCCTATCCGCAGCCCTTGGGCCGGCACGCCTGCACTATTCCTCGCGGTGGATTCACGCTCTACAAAGAAATGACCATATCTGTGATGGCCCAGAATGCTTTGGGCCGGGTCTCCTCAGAACCCCTGTCCCTGGACCCCATGGACTCAGGTAACTGGGCTGTTAAAAATAATTGAAATTTAATAAATTGTTTAAATTATTTAAAATATCTTTAAGGTTTATGTGGTTAAACATTGAAACGGCATGCTTGAATGCTCTTTATATTTTTGGTGTAATGCATTTGCATGTAGTTAGCACTGATAAAGATGTTAAAAGCCTGTTAAAATGATTTATTAATATGTGCCCAAATGATTAAACATTTAAATAGTAGCAGTGCATAATTGGCCATTACTGTTATATAAATTACCTGTTTATATAAGTATATATATGTAATTATAGTTGTGTTGTCTCTCCTGCAGAGTACATTTTATTACATCTTTGACCCCTGTAAACTCTGTTAGGGTTTAATTAAGTGAATATTTCATTGTGATTGTGAATATTTAATTGGTAGTTTGGACTCTAGTAGTCACACTATAAGTCCTTTGTTTAATTTTCTCCTGAAGCCATCCCAGGATGCTTCATAATTCTTTTTCCCAACTGACTGGATCTGAATGAGCAGTGTTGAAATTCCTGTGAGAACAAAGCCATTAAAATGTGATCTCTCAAATGCTTTTCTAATTGTATCAGAGAAACGCATTTTAAATGTGAATGTTTTACGCGTACACCTCATTTATGTTAAGTGAAGGTCTTTATACACTCACAAAAAAAATGGTTATTTGGCTTGTCTCCATAGAGAACCTTTGTAGTTCTTTATGGAACCCTTTACCATAGGTCTGTCGGGTGAGAGCTGCCTGGCAAAGAACCCTTGAAATAGACAGGGTTCTTCTACAGACTCACGGGGTTCCTTTTGGAAGTCTGGAAGTCTACTCCACCCTCCCAGAATGCAATTTCCCCAAAAGCGATGACTATGGCTGAAGTCACAGCTCAATCGCAGCGTACTGTACTCATATCCTCTGTTTTATTTCAGTGAAATTCGACCCCCCGGTGCTGCTGGGGGTCAAGACGGAGCCCCTTGCGTTCGGCTGTCTCAGCCTGCAGTGGAGCCTCTCCAAACAGCAGCAGTGGGTGACAGAGAACCTGCTGGTCCAGGTCCGCTTCCAGATGGCCGACAGCGACACGTGGACTGGTGAAATGGTACCGAAACGTTCGCCACGCAAACTCATACCACCATAGAAGTACCAAAACGATAACGAGGCAAATCATTATCTCGCGCACAACCGCGGAAATAAACCACAGAGAATCAACTGTTAACCTACACAAGTTCCAATCTCTCGAACATGATCCTTTAAATCGGTAATTGTTTTAGCGGTTGAGTGTGATGGTAGTTGTCTCTGGTTGAGTGTGATGGTAGTTGTTTCCGGTTGAGTGTGACGGTAGTTGTTTCCAGTTGAGCGTGACGGTAGTTGTTTCCAGTTGAGCGTGATGGTAATTGTTTCCAGTTGAGTGTGACGGTAGTTGTTTCGGGCTGAGCGTGACGGTAGTTGTTCCTCTTGCAGAAGGACAGTCCCGGGGGTGACGGGCGTGAGGCGCTGCAGCTGTGCGGTCTGCTCCACGGGACGGACTACCGCGTGCGGATGAGGGTGCGGCGCGTTCCGGGCCCCTGGAGCGAGTGGGGCAACAGCGGGACGGGGGCCACCCTGGAGAGAGGTACAGTGTGCCCCCCAATCAAGCGCCTTTCACACGAGCAGCGTCCAAACGCTCGGCGCAGCGTCAGGCCGTGGAGGGAGCACTGAGGCCCCACTTGGCCCGGCGTAGCGCACAGCTCAAGATAACGCCAAGCGGAGCGCCGTCAGGGTGGAAGGCGTTGAACGCTGACCCTTTACCCTTTCCCGCATCTCCAGTCTCATCGCAGCTTTGTGTGAAGCAGGTAGATGCCATTAGCCACACGGTGCAGAACCTGGGTCAAACATACCTTTGTAATTCGGATTCAAATTACCTGTAATGGAGCTTCTACACTTTACTGAGCTTGTCTCAGTAAAGGCTCAGCTGTACCCAGGCAAGATCAATTGAGCACAGAAAAGTATTTGAATCCGAAACAATTACGTATTTGACCCAGGTCTGCTGCGTGGTAGATCGTGTAGTCACGGTCCCCACGGCAACCTGTCGTGGTCTTACCCCCTGAAGTTGTGCTCCAATCATTAAGCTTGACAGTGTCATGTGACGAAGGACGCCCTCCCCTGATTCAGGGGGCAGCCTGTAGCGTAGTGGTTAAGGTAAACGACTGGGACACGCAAGGTCGGTGGCTCTAATCCCGGTGTAGCCACAATAAGATCCGCACAGCCGTTGGGCCCTTGAGCAAGGCCCTTAACCCTGCGTTGCTCCAGGGGAGGATTGTCTCCTGCTTAGTCTAATCAACTGCGCTCTGGATAAGAGCGTCTGCCAAATGCCAATAATGTAATGTAATGTAATGTAATGTAATGTAATGTTTCAGCTCCGACTGGCAAGTTGAGCGTGTGGCTGAAAGTGGTGGCCGAGTCGCAGACACATACTTATGTACAGATCTTCTGGAAGGTATGAATAATTAATCTAAAGTGTGTGTTTGCGTGTGTGTGTTTGCATGAATGTGCGTGTGTGTGCGTGGGTGTGCTTGCATGCATGTGCGTGTGTGTGAGAGTGTGTGCGTGTGTGCTTGCATGCATGTGTGTGAGAGTGTGTGTGCTTGCGTGCGTGTGCCTGACTGTGTGTGTGTGTGTGCATGCAGGTGTGTGTGTGTGCTGTGTAAGGTATGAATAA
>NC_083760.1:2916129-2966129 GCF_963514075.1 Conger conger | reverse complement strand
GAGTCCTGGAGGGCCGCAGTGCCTGCAGGTTTAACTCCAGTCCTGGAGGGCCGCAGTGTCTGCCGGTCTTTGGGTTGTTCTCAGAACCAGTGGTTCAAGTCATTGATTGGCTAATGATTGGCTTATTGACGATACTTCTTTTCACCTGTTTGCATTGCTGGTTCTCTCCTGGTTCCTCCAAAGATTTCTTCCCATTGGGGAGTTTTTTCTCGCCACTGGGGAGTCTTTTTACCTCATAAGCTTGTCATGTTTTTATGCATGTAGTATTTTATTTTTTGGTGAGTGCACTCACCCCCATCTGTAGCTGAGCACCACTTTATGTGCAGAATGCTTCATAAAATAAAAAAATAATAATGCTTCATTATATAGCTGGTATTTTCAACAGAAGATCAATAGACTCACAGTTTGCACCACAAAGCTTGTTCTCGTTTCTATTTATTAATTTTCCTCTCAGGACTTTCCCCAATGCCTGTTGTTTTAAGACGTTGATCAATAAGCTACGAGTTTGTAGAACTGTGTGTAATAATGTCAAGGCTCTGTTGTGTTTGTAGAAGTGTGTACAGGTGTGTAAACATGTTGTGTTTGTTGTGTGTGTAGAGGTGTGTAAACATGTTGTGTTTGTTGTGTGTGTAGAGGTGTGTAAACATGTTGTGTTTGTAGAGGTGTGTAGAGGTGTGTAAACATGTTGTGTTTGTAGAGGTGTGTAGAGGTGTGTAAACATGCTGTGTGTGTAGAGGTGTGTAGAGGTGTGTAAACATGCTGTGTGTGTTGTGTGTGTAGAGGTGTGTAGAGGTGTGTAAACATGCTGTGTGTGTAGAGGTGTGTAAACATGCTGTGTGTGTTGTGTGTGTAGAGGTGTGTAAACACGCTGTGTGTGTAGAGGTGTGTAGAGGTGTGTAAACATGCTGTGTGTGTAGAGGTGTGTAGAGGTGTGTAGAGGTGTGTAAACATGCTGTGTGTGTAGAGGTGTGTAAACATGCTGTGTGTGTAGAGGTGTGTAGAGGTGTGTAAACATGCTGTGTGTGTAGAGGTGTGTAAACATGCTGTGTGTGTTGTGTGTGTAGAGATGTGTAAACATGCTGTGTGTGTTGTGTGTGTAGAGGTGTGTAAACATGTTGTGTTTGTAGAGGTGTGTAAACATGCTGTGTGTGTTGTGTGTGTAGAGGTGTGTAGAGGTGTGTAAACATGCTGTGTGTGTAGAGGTGTGTAAACATGCTGTGTGTGTAGAGGTGTGTAAACATGTTGTGTGTGTACAGGTGTGTAGAGGTGTGTAAACACGCTGTGTGTGTTGTGTGTGCTGCTCCAGCTCCCTCCATGGCCCCCAGTGTGCGGGTGGGGGAGATCCACCACACCTGGGCCCGGCTCGCCTGGGAGCCCATCCCGCTGCGGGAGAGGAACGGAATCATCCAGAACTACACCGTCTACTACTGGGACGATCCCGGAAGGACCAGAGGTAGGGTGGGAGCCCAGCTCACAGGGCAAATGTTCTGAGAACATTCGGCAACGTTATCTATAGGTTCTGAAAAGGTTCCACGGTAACATTACGTGAATAATATTCACGGGACGTTCCAGAAAATGTTTGTCGCTGTCGCTGTTGTTCTAGTTGTGGTGCGGACTCCATAATCCACTGGAGTTAGAGCGATTTTTAAAACAACACATTTATAGCTATCGCTACAGTTGTTGTTATAGTTATCATTATAGTTATCGTTATTGTTAGTTATTGTTATAGTTATCGTGATAGTTATTGTTTCAGTTGTCGTTACAGCTATTTATTGTTATTGCTAGTTCTTGGTGTGGATGGGCCTTTAAACCTGCATTAAAAGCAGCACAGCTCAGAGCGATAAGCCCCGCCCACTTTCACATCATATCCAGTATTTTCTACAACACAGTGTCATTTTTTTAAGACACCTCCACGTCTAGTTAAGGTCAGCGCATTTTGTGTTACTCTGCCTTTGTGACGTATGCGTTCTATATTTGTAACACAAATGTAGCAACAAAAAGAGTATTGGATGTTAACACATCCTTTTTTTTGAGGTGAAGGTGGATGTTTGCCACTGCAAAATACCTCCAAAATCAGCATACTTATAGCACATCACTCATACTACTCATAGTAGGTTTCAATGAAAATGGGGTTTAGGTGCAGTGTGAGGAGTATGCTAGTATGCGGTTTCAAACACGGACCCTGCTTTAGAAACCCTGTCCCATCGCTGTCCGTGGCTGACTTCCTCTTCCTGTCCTGCAGCTGTTACCATCAGGCCAACGGAGACGGGCGTGACTCTGTCCAACCTGAGGCCCGAGTCCAATTACAAGGCCTTTATTTCGGCGAGCACGGAGGGGGGCGCCGTGAACGGGACCGTCGTCACCCTAAAGACAGCCGTGGCAGGTGAGCGGGCCTGTAGCCTAGTGGCTAAGGTACATAACTGGGGCAGCCTGTAGCATAGTGGCTAAGGTACATGACTGGGGCAGCCTGTAGCCTAGTGGCTAAGGTACATGACTGGGGCAGCCTGTAGCCTAGTGGCTAAGGTACATGACTGGGGCAGCCTGTAGCCTAGTGGCTAAGGTACATGACTGGGGCAGCCTGTAGCCTAGTGGCTAAGTTACATGACTGGGACAGCCTGTAGCCTAGTGGCTAAGGTACAGGACTGGGGCTGCCTGTAGCCTAGTGGCTAAGGTACATGACTGGGGCAGCCTGTAGCCTAGTGGCTAAGGTACATGACTGGGGCAGCCTGTAGCCTAGTGGCTAAGGTACATGACTGGGGCAGCCTGTAGCCTAGTGGCTAAGGTACATGACTGGGGCAGCCTGTAGCCTAGTGGCTAAGGTATGTGACTGGGGCAGCCTGTAGCCTAGTGGTTAAGGTACATGACTGGAGCAGCCTGTAGCCTAGTGGCTAAGGTACATGACTGGGGCAGCCTGTAGCCTAGTGGCTAAGGTGCATGACTGGGGCAGCCTGTAGCCTAGTGGCTAAGGTACATGACTGAGGCAGCCTGTAGCCTAGTGGCTAAGGTACATGACTGGGGCAGCCTGTAGCCTAGTGGCTAAGGTACATGACTGGGGCAGCCTGTAGCCTAGTGGCTAAGGTACATGACTGGGGCAGCCTGTGGCCTAGTGGCTAAGGTACATGACTGGGGCAGCCTGTAGCCTAGTGGCTAAGGTACATGACTGGGGCAGCCTGTAGCCTAGTGGCTAAGGTACATGACCTGGGCAGCCTGTAGCCTAGTGGCTAAGGTACATGACTGGGGAAGCCTGTAGCCTAGTGGCTAAGGTACGTGACTGGGGCAGCCTGTAGCCTAGTGGCTAAGGTACGTGACTGGGGCAGCCTGTAGCCTAGTGGTTAAGGTACATGACTGGAGCAGCCTGTAGCCTAGTGGCTAAGGTACATGACTGGGGAAGCCTGTGGTCTAGTGGCTAAGGTACATGACTGGGGCAGCCTGTAGCCTAGTGGCTAAGGTACATGGCTGGGGCAGCCTGTAGCCTAGTGGTTAAGGTACATGACTGGAGCAGCCTGTAGCCTAGTGGCTAAGGTACATGACTGGGGCAGCCTGTAGCCTAGTGGCTAAGGTGCATGACTGGGGCAGCCTGTAGCCTAGTGGCTAAGGTATATGACTGGGGCAGCCTGTTGCCTAGTGTTTAAGGTACATGACTGGGAGCCGGAAGGTTGGTGGTTCAAGTCCCGATGTAGCCACGATAAGATCTTGCACAGCTGTTGCTTTGGCCCTTGAGCAAGGCCCTTAACCCTACATTGCTCCAGGGGGGATTGTCCTCTGCTTAAATAACAAACTACATTTCACTAAGTGTAGGGAGTTTTACACCGGACAAGCTCAGAAAAGTGTAGAAAAGCATTTGAATGAAAAAACAATAGCGTATCTGACCCAGGTCTGGAGGCTGGTTCAGTGTTGTGCAGGAGGGGGAGGTTAACGTGCGCCGTGCGCTGCTTTCAGACGCCTGGGGGGACGTGATCACCGTGGTGCCCGCCTGCGTCGGCCTGATGCTGTTCTTCATCCTCATCATGCTGGCCTGTCTCAGCAAGCAGGACAGGTGAGCCACCCGACCTGACACTGCCCAGAGGCTTCTCTGATTGTGTGTGATTGTGTGTGTGTGTGTGTGTGAGTGTGTGTGTGTGTGTGTGTGTGTGTGTGTGTGTGTGTGTGTGTGTGTGTGATTGTGTGTGTGATTGTGTGTGTGTGTGTGTGTGTGTGAGTGTGTGTGTGTGAGTGTGTGTGTGTGTGTGTGTGTGATTGTGTGTGTGTGTGAGTGTGTGTGTGTGTGTGTGTGTGTGTGTGTGTGTGAGTGTGTGTGTGTGTGTGTGTGTGTGTGTGTGTGATTGTGTGTGTGTGTGAGTGTGTGTGTGTGTGTGTGTGAGTGTGTGTAATTGTGTGTGTGTGTGTGAGTGTGTGTGTGTGTGTGTGTGTGTGAGTGTGTGTGTGTGTGTGTGTGTGTGTGTGTGTGTGAGTGTGTGTGTGTGTGTGTGTGTGTGTGTGTGTGTGTGTGTGTGTGTGATTGTGTGTGTGATTGTGTGTGTGTGTGTGTGTGTGTGTGTGTGTGTGTGTGTGTGTGTGATTGTGTGTGTGATTGTGTGTGTCCACAAACGTGTTCCCTCTCAGAACTACAGAGCGGGGGTGTCCAGTCTTACCCTTACACTCTCAAAACTACAGGTACGAAACGTTCCTAAAAAGGTAGAAATGCCTCTCACTGGGGTGGTACCCTATAGGTGCATAAAATTGTACCCCTAGCCCATCCATCCATCCATCCATCCATTATCTGAACCCGCTTATCCTGATCAGGGTCGCAGGGGGGCTGGAGCCTATCCCAGCATACATTGGGCGAAAGGCAGGAATACACCCTGGACAGGTCGCCAGTCTATCTCAGGGCACACACACCATTCACTCACACACTCATACCTATTTAGACTCTCCAATCAGCCTAACGTGCATGTCTTTGGACTGTGGGAGGAAACCGGAGTACCCGGAGGAAACCCACGCAGACACGGGGAGAACATGCAAACTCCGCACAGAGAGGCCCCGGCCGACGGGGATTCGAACCCAGGACCTCCTTGCTGTGAGGCGGCAGTGCTACCCACTGCACCATCCGTGCCGCCTACCCCTAGCCCGCAATATATATTTAATTTTATATATATTTATATATATATATATTTAATTTGTACCTCTTTTTTTGTACTATTACAGGGTTCCTTTTGGAACTATTTTTTTCTGAGCGTCGACTGTGCTGCCATTCTGCTTTCTCTCTCCCTCGCCCTCTCTCCTTCTCTCCCTCTCTCCCTTTCTCTCTCCCTCTTACCCTCTCTCTCCCTCTCTCTTTCCCTCGCTCTCCCTCTCTCTCTCTCCCTCTCCCTCTCTCTCTCACTCTCTCTCACTCTCTCACTCTCTCTCTCTCTCCTTCTCCCTCTCTCTCGCTCTCTCTCTCCAGGATAAAGATGCGTTTCTGGCCGATGATTCCCGATCCTGCTAACAGCAGCATAAAGGACTGGACCGAGGGAGACACACTCCCGGTAAGGCACCTGCCAACCACCTCAAAACATCAGTCCATTATAGTAATAATAATAATCATAATAATAATAATAAGTATGTCTGGCAGCCACAACTAATCTCTAAAGTAGGGATCAGAAAATCACGGTCCTCGAGGTCCGTGAACTGCTGGTTTTCCCACCCTCCCTTAACCTGGGAGTCAGGTGTGTTCACCCTCCCTTAACCTGGGAGTCAGGTGTGTTCACCCTCCCTTTACCTGGGAGTCAGGTGTGTTCACCATCCCTTAACCTGGGAGTCAGGTGTGTTCACCCTCCCTTAACCTGGGAGTCAGGTGTGTTCACCCTCCCTTTACCTGGGAGTCGGGTGTGAAGACAGTCTGGCCAATCAGGAGAGCTAACTGTTTGGCTGATTGCCCGGGAGGAAAGAAAACCAGGGCTGGGTTCTGGATCGGAGGGCCAGGTTTGATGAGTGCGGCTCTGTGCTCCTCCCTCCTCCCTCTCCTGCAGGAGTACCCGGCCTTCCCGAGCATGAAGGACATGCAGGAGCCGGTCCCGGTGAAGCTGTCCTGGTTCAGCCTGCTGGACGTGCCCGAGGGGCCGCCGGAGAAGGGCGCGGAGGGCCCCACCATGGACGACCTCTGGCTGCAGGACCCCGACCCCAGGGGCCCCGCGGAGCCGCCCCGGGACCCCGCCCGCGACAGCGAGGCCGTCAGGGAGGCCGTCCCGTACGCCACCGTGGTGTTCGCCAACCCCTACCTGAGCCAGGAGAGGCCCCCGCCCGCCTCGACCTACCTGCGCTCCGACTCCACCCAGCCCCTCCTGGGGGAGGAGTCGCCCAGCCCCAGGGCCTATCAGAACTTCCACTTCCCGGAGGAGGAGGGCGGGGCGCGGGAGAGTACGGGGAGCCAGGGAGGGAGTGGTGCATTCTGGGAGGAGTTTCCCCTTCTCAGTGTTCTGAACGTGCAAGGGCCTCAACGTGAGGCCTGAATACCTGAATAAATAAGAATTATAACAAATAATACAAATCATTTGTCATTTAGCTGACGCTTTTATATCCAGAGCAACGTACAGTTGATTAGACTAAGCAGATTAAAATCCCCCCTGGAGCTGTGTGGGGTTTTGGGCTTTGCTCAAGGGCCCAACGGCTGTGTGGATCTTACTGTGGGGTGGAAACCACAGACCTTGTCCCAGTCATGTACCTTAGCCACTAGGCTACAGGCTGCCCCATTTGACTAAAATTTACTATTTTTTCCAGGCTGGCTTTCAAATGTGTCTTTGTAGCCAGTCAGAAGTGTTGATCTGTGAGTGAGGGAGCCACTGTCAGTCAAAACTGAGTGGCTGTGTTCGCAACTGCATACTAGCACAGTACTCAGTACTACATTTTCAGGCTCATTTTCGCTGAAATGTAGTACGGGTGGTATGCGGAGTATTCGGCTTCAAACACAGCCAGTCACATTAACGTCGGGGGTTTCCCAACCGTCCTCCAATCCTCCCCAGCTAGACCACTCCGGTCTGCTAGCTCTGGTCGCCTTATGGTTCCCTCACTACGAGCACCTGGCGGTCGAGCTGCACGTTTCACGCCTGTTTTCCGTTCTGGTTCCTCAGTGGTGGAATGACAGCAGAATCCCTCCCCCTATTTCGACACAGACTAAAAACACACCTTTTCAAACTGTACCTTAGTCCTACCTCCTGATTACTAACCCCCCCCCCCCTTCCGATATCCCTATCCCTCTTGTCTAACCCAAAAAATAATAATTATTGCACTTATGATGACTGTATGTTTAGAACAGCACTTCATGTGTATTTTACTAGTTATGGATGTGATGCTTTAACTTGTGGAAGAACCTAAGTCGCTTTGGATTAAAAGCGTCTGCCAAATGACTAAAATGGTTCCATCCAACCGTTTTGATGTGAAATTCCTGAAATTAGAAAAAAAATGAAATGTCGCAAAAAGGTTTTCTTGGCCGAGGTGGAATAGTCGTTGTATTGATAGAGAGAACATTACATTACATTACATTACATTATTGGCATTTTGCAGACGCTCTTATCCAGAGCGACGTACAGTTGATTAGACGAAGCTGGAGACAATCCTCCCCTGGAGCAATGCAGGGTTAAGGGCCTTGCTCAAGGGCCCAACGGCTGTGCAGATCTTATTGTGGCTACGCTGGGGATCAAACCACCGACCCCCCCCCCCCCAGATCTCTGGCTGGCACCAGTCTTTTGATGTTTTATTTTGCCAACGTTTTTGGAAATTCTCTTAACATTTGGTTGGAAACTTAGAAGGGTCAGTATTTACCAAACACATTCAGTTCAGCATTAGGACTTCAGTATTCTACACCAGCTATAAACTACAAACAAAATATAACAAATATATCTATATTTTAGAATTACCTCTATATATTATTTTTCATTTTCAAACATTTTAAAATATAAAAGTATATTTTCATATCTCTTACGTTTTTTTTGAAAAACATACTGTAGTTGAAAGAAATTCAAGAGGATGCGAAATATTAGTTGCTAGATACAGAATATTATTTTTGTTTTATTTTTTCTTACCATTTATGCCTAAATATATGTATGATTATGTATGAGTCAGTTGCTCCTTATGGGACAAAGCTGTTGTGCGTTTCATTTAATTCTTCTGTTTTACTTCGCCGTGTGTTTTTTGTTGGCATACATTAATAAAATCTCACTTATTAGTTTCACTTTTAAAATAAAATGTATAATGTGTTTTATGTGTGTTTTCTTTTTCGAATCGAATATCGACACCGGTATTTATTTATGCATGTTTAAAGTGGCAATCTACGACTTCCTCGGTTTTGGTGGATTTCAGTGGTGGAGGTCTAATGTACAAACACAGTGGCTTCTGAGCGGATCCACTCACGAGAGAAGATAGACGACAGAAAAGAAAGGGGAATACACAGACAGCAAGAGAAAAGGATAATAACAGAAAGAAAACAACTGAAGAGAGGCTGAGCGATGTTGTCGGGCACAGTAATAGTGTACTCCAAAGACAACTTCTGTAACACCTCCTCCACCTTGAAGGTCCCATATTGTTCACTTTCCACTGTTTTATTTTAGGTCCTGATATCCATACAAATACGCTACCAAAAACAATCTATCGAGTTTCGCATGTCTATTCTCCACCGTTCTGATTCTGTGTTGAGCGCTCGGATTTGTCCCGGCTACAAGGTGGGCCGTGCAACGATCGTTCCGTTGTGATGTCATAACTTCACGAAAGTCCAAACGGCTCATTTAAATGCACGTTTTCTGAATACGGATTGTGTGGCTTTATTTGGCGACTGTGCGTTCTGATACTTTCACAGACTTTTTTACATAGCTGCATAGCTGCCAACTCTCACGCTTTCGGCGTGAGACACACGCATTTGCATGTGCGTCTCACGCCGAAAGCGTGAGAGTTGGCAGCTATGTTTTTATATCACCTTCACCTTCTTTATGATCCACATAGTGGACATGGCTCAGGCAGTAAGACCAGTCATCTGGCAGTCGGAGGGCTGCCGGTTCGATTCCCCGCCCGGGCTGTGTCGAAGTGTCCCTGAGCAAGACACCTAACCCCCAAATGCTCCTGATAAGCTGGTTGGGGCCTTGCATGGCAGCCAATTGCTGTCAGTGTGTGAGTGTGTGAGTGTGTGTATGAATGGGTGAATGGAGAAGCATAAATTGTACTAGCGCTTTGGATAAAGGCGCTATATAAATGCCAACCATTTACATAGTGAGTGCAGAGTCATGACTGAATGGGACCTTTATGGTTCCACTACAATATTGCACCGATGTTCGTTTTGCAGATGTCTGCAAATATTATCAACACATGCTTCTGAAAAATTGTCTTTTGTCAGGTATAAGGCTGGGGTGCACCACTCTGGTCCGGGAGGGCCAGTCAGCAAGCTGGGTTTTTTTTTCTTCCCAATTACCTTTATTTATTTTTCTGACAGTTCTATAAATGATGTTGGTTCACTTCTGTACTTGTGCACAGTAAAATCTTTAGGACACACATGCAGTCTGCAAGCTATTGCTGGGGCGTATATAAATGTTTGATCAAAATTTTAATTAGCTAATTAAATACTAAAGTTGGCACAAAATCCTGAAGCGGACCGGCCCTTGCTGTGCACCCCTGGTTTAAGAGTTACGAGTAATGTTCCATGATTCCACCTTAGCTACATCTATATATCTTTATTCAGATTGTTTATTTTAAATCACTTTCAGTAGTTTGAGCAGTTGTGGTCAGACCCGACACAAATAATTATGCATATTTTAAAATATCCTTTATAGATGAGAGTTTCACTCCTGTATACATGGAGCGAGAGCAGATCGAGAATCGATTCATATTCCTTAGAGGGTGATGCATCATGCACGCCTGTCTGTTTCTGCTAGTTTGGTCTAGTAAAAATGGCGAGGCCCTTGTAAGAGGGAGACATGACATTATTGAAGTCACGCACGCTTATATACGAATTAAAATAACCTAGCGAGTAAAATATATTGTTGTCTTTACACGACATACGCTTTTTATCAGGATGTTCGTAAGATGCGTTCTGAAATCCGCATCTTTTGCTGTCCGGGAGAGTAGCGTGGTGTGGAGTACGAACCAGACCTGTTCGTCACTTGTGTCAAAACATGTTGGTTCCGCAGTGCGACCTTTATCTACAAACCTCAATCACAGGTGGACTGCAAACGCAGAACAACTGAAAGGTGGGTGTAACTTATTTAGAATACGATGTTTTGCCGGGGAACGAAAAGCAAGCGACGTTGTTGTCTGCCATATTATGCTAGTGGGTTAGCTAGCTAATTGGCTAATGTTAGTAGCTAATAACTAGTTAATAGCTCATCATGGCTTATACTTGCAAGTGAAAACATCTTATTATTAATCACTAGATACATAGATGTATAGATCAGTCACAATATTACCTGCCTTGATAGCCAACGTTATATCATGTACTTTGGTAAAATACTATATTGGCTACATGCCCTAGCATACGTCCCACTTTCCCAATTCCTAACGGGAAATCAGTCTTGTATTACCGTTCCCGGTCCCCTACTTTTTCCCTGGCGAATCCTGGTCGACCAATCCGCATTTCTAGGATACCGTCAGAATTGCTATCCTAGAAATGTGGATTGGTCGACCAGTTCTGGTCGCAAAACAATTCTAGCATTCTGAACATTAGTCACCCCTAACAACCCATCTAAATTAGCCTACTTAAGAATTAATTATTACTTTATTTTCCTTGTGGTTATTCTTAACCAAAACATGTACTTGAAGTTTGGAAGTCGTACACCAAGTGGTGCCAAATTGCCAAGTGGCACGATTTAGCCAAGCATTTTTGAATGACCATAACAGTATTATGAAAATCTCATGGACTTTCAGTCCATAATCTGAAAGTAGACGGAGTATGTTTTCAGGTTTTACCCTGCTTTACTACCAAAGATATGATGCTCCAGAATCGACACGAACCCTCATTTCCCACTCGTCACTGACCGTGCCACACACCCCTTATTTAAGAGCCGGTATCTCTAGAATGACAAATCCACCGATTTTTCATGGAATGACCCATTTCACAAATGTTAATTAATATTAATGTCTGCGACTCCCAACCCACTACACTCCACTAACCGTGATTGTCTGTCAATAAAAATATTATATTTCACTTCTGTTTTTTATATTTATATTTATTATGTTGTTTATCTTCATGTTTTATTTTCCCTTGCCTTGTACTGGAGTGTTTGAGCCAAAGGAAAGTATCAATGCGGCCTGTAGCGTAGTGGTTAATCGGTGGTTCGATCCCCAGTGTAGCCGTAATAAGATCCGTACATTACATTACAATAATGCCATTTGGCTGACGCTCTGCGTTTTTAAATGTAAATTAAATGTGGAAAAGGGTGCTAATCCACTGAAGAAGAGTTCAGAGATCAACTTCCTTTGCGTCATTTATTAAGAATCGCAGCTATCGTAATTCATTAAGAATAAGCGAAGTTTAGTCATCAGCGCATTAGCTTAATGTAATGGAAAAAAAGAAGAAAAAAGCTGCTTGTATTCTGACACCCACATTTTAATGCTGCGAGCAGCGGAGTGTTATTTACAGCGCTGAGTGAGGTACTAACCACAGGAAGACAGAGCTGGTTGAGCTGGCTGATAATGAGACTCGCATACTGTGTTATTACACTATACTGTCGATACCGAATTATAATAATTATTAAAGAATTGTTATTGAGCTGACACTTTTATCCAAAGCGACTCACAGTTGATTAGACTAAGTGGGGGACAATCCCCCTCCTTGAGAAATGTTGGCGTGAAGGGCCTTGCTCAAGGGCGCAACAGCTGCGCGGATCTTATTGTGGCTACACCGGGGCTTGAACCATCAACCTTTCGGGTCTTAGTCATGTCACTAAAGACACTTGCAGTTAATCAAGTCCAAACTGGCAACAATATTAATATTAATATTAATAACAATATTTTCTCATTGTCCATTTTTCACGTCATTTGTTTTATTCCTTGTTGCCCTTTTATATTAGGAGCATCTTCTCTGCTTAAACTCTTCTCTCACTTGCATCACTCTTTGTTCATTCCTTTAAGTTTTTACGTGGTGCTGTTTCCTGATATTTAATGAACACTGTCAACACTCATTCCACGGTCAAAGTCACTCAGATCGCATTTCTTCCCCATTCTTTACATTTGGTCTGAAAAACAGCTGAACCTCTTGACCATGTCTGCATACTTGTATGCATTTAGCTGCTGCCCGGCATTGTAATTGCATTCACAAGTTGGTGTCCAGGTCTGCTGTCCACAGCTATCGAGTCTGTTCTGAACCACAGCTGGTTGTGGAGTAATACACGTTACAAACTCTCAGGAAGAAATTTTTTTTACAAAAGGATGTGGTGCAATGGAACATTTCACCAAAAACGACAAAAAATGACAGAAGGGAAAGAGAGAGAGAGACTTTGACATTTGATGTTGCTTTATTGAAACACAAAACTTTAAAACCTATACCCTCCCCCTATCCCCAGCCACCCCCCAACACCAAACAAAAAAACAAAGAAACAAAGGGACCAAAATTAAAATGTCAAAAGTACCCAAACAGGAGTGAACCCAAACATAGCTCACTCTGTGCTTCCTGAGAGAGAGACAGAAGGGGGGTGGCGGTGGGAAGAAAAGAGCTGAGATGCTGGTCGGTTTGTGTGTTTGTGTGTTTGGGCGTTTGTGTGACAGGATGTGGGAGAGTTTGTTTCCCGCGTTGCTTTACCTCAGTGCAAGCATCGCCTGCCTCTCACTGCAGCGACACTGAGCTGTTCTGTGTGCAGCCAGATAACTACAACAATAATATCATAACTTGATTTGTGCAGCGCTTTTCTTTAGCATACAGCACTGGAAACAAGTACCGTAAAAATACACACAATGCCATAAGAGACGACACGTTACTTAAGATCAAATAAAAATATAACATCGATAAATTAATTTAAAAAAATTAAAGACAAAATGGACTGAAAAAGCATAGTATAAATAAATAAAGAACAATAAATTCAGACTAATTCAGTTTCCTAAAGACGCCCCACAGAACAACAGAGGGGGAAAAGGAGAAGGAGCAATGTGGGCTTAAGGGCCTTCATCAAGAGCCCAACCACTGGAACCCAACCACTGGAGCCGATCACATTACATTACATTACATTATTGGCATTTGGCAGACGCTCTTATCCAGAGCGACGTACAACAAAGTGCATACCCATAACCAGGGATAAGTTCGCTGAAAGACCCTAGAGGGAAGTACAATTTTTTTTTTTTTTTTTGAGAACAAAGAAACAAACAGAGCAAAAGTGACCAAAGTTAACTATCCAAACACTGCTTACCTAGCCAACTAAAAATACCGATACACAAAGCAAGTCACAGAGACAACAATTAAGGTTCACAGGGAGGTAGGGAGGGATGGGGAGAGGTGCTGCTTGAAGAGGTGTGTCTTCAGCTTGCGCTTGAAGGTGGGGAGAGATTCTACAGTTCTGACCTCAACGGGGAGTTCGTTCCACCACCGTGGAGCCAGAACAGACAGTAGTCGTGAGCGTGAGGTGGAGGTTCGGAGAGGGGGAGGTGCTAAGCGGCCTGTGGAGGCTGAACGAAGAGGTCTGGCAGGGGTGTAGGGTCTGATGATTTTTTGTAGATAAGCTGGGGAAGACCCTTTAACTGCTTCGAAGGCTAGCACCAATGTTTTGAATTTGATGCGAGCCATGACAGGCAGCCAGTGGAGGGAAGTAAGCAGGGGGGGTGACGTGTGAGTATTTGGGAAGGTTGAAGACCAGACGAGCTGCTGCATTCTGGATGAGTTGGAGGGATCACCTTCCAGGTCCTAGTCTTGCACCTTTGCTGCTAGGCTACAGGCGTGTTCATTGAGGGCAGACGAGTGCAGCTGACCCTGGCGTTTCTGTGTGTTCATGCCTGTTTTTTTCTTCAGCAGATGGGAGGAGCTTGTCTCTCCAGCCAATCAGGAACTATGCCCGCCCGGGGAGATATAAAGGTAAACCATTTCTCAACGTTACCATGGCAACATCCCAAAAATTAATCGCTTCCCCAAAAGATCTTTCTGCTGGTTACAGATTTTATTTACGGTCTTGCTTCGGTCTCAAATCTGTGCGCTAACATTAGCTAGCCGATTAGGTCACTGCCATTGTGCATTTAGGCAGAGCTACGCTGAATTTGATAAATTGATAGTGTGTTAAAAAGAAAAAAGATAATAAGATCCGAGTTGTGTGCTGTAGCCAGGAGACTGCGGTCTGCGGGATTTTAACGCGCTGGCTTTTGTTTTGAACAGCGCCTCCAAGCCAGCTGGACGACCTGCCTCCTGACAGACTGAAGAGGGAGTACGCTGCAATCCCCCTGGCGCAGACGTACGTCCAGCTGCACTGCCTGCGCAGACCGTCTGCGCAGACGTGCCGTTTCACCTGCTCTCTCCCCTCAGGAAACACAGAAGAACGACGCTACACTACAAACAATGACTATCAAATAATCTTTACACTACAGTACAGCTACTGAGCTGATGCTTTATCCAAAGTGACTTTGACAGTTGATTAGAGTAAGCAGGGCAATCCCTTCCTGGAGCAATGTGGGGTTAAGGGCCTAGCTCAAGGGCACAACAGCAGTGCTGATTTTATCATGGCTACACTGGGGCTTGAAACACCAACCTTCTGGGTCCCAGTCATGTACCTGAACCACTAGCCTACAGGCTGCCCCAGTCATGTACCTTAGCCACTAGGCTACAGGCTGCCCGAGTCATGTACCTTAGCCACTAGGCTACAGGCTGCCCCAGTCATGTACCTTAACCACTAGGCTACAGGCTGCCCCAGTCATGTACGTTAGCCACTAGGCTACAGGCTGCCCCAGTCATGTACCTTAGCCACTACACTACAGGCTGCCCCAGTCATGTACCTTAGCCACTGGGCTACAGGCTGCCCCAGTCATGTACCTTAGCCACTAGGCTACAGGCTTCCCCAGTCATGCACCTTAGCCACTAGGCTACAGGCTGCCCCAGTCATGTACCTTAGCCACTAGGCTATAGGCTGCCCCAGTCATGTAACTTAGCCACTAGGCTACAGGCTTCCCCAGTCATGCACCTTAGCCACTAGGCTACAGGCTGCCCCAGTCATGCACCTTAACCACTAGGCTACAGGCTGCCCCAGTCATGCACCTTAGCCACTAGGCTACAGGCTGCCCCAGTCATGTACCTTAGCCACTAGGCTACAGGCTTCCCCAGTCATGTACCTTAGCCACTAGGCTACAGGCTGCCCCAGTCATGTACCTTAGCCACTAGGCTACAGGCTGCCCCAGTCATGTACCTTAGCCACTAGGCTACAGGCTGCCCCAGTCATGTACCTTAACCACTAGGCTACAGGCTGCCCCAGTCATGTACCTTAACCACTAGGCTACAGGCTGCCCCAGTCATGCACCTTAGCCACTAGGCTACAGGCTTTCCCAGTCATGCACCTTAGCCACTAGGCTACAGGCTTCCCCAGTCATGCACCTTAGCCACTAGGCTACAGGCTGCCCCAGTCATGTACCTTAGCCACTAGGCTACAGGCTGCCCCAGTCATGCACCTTAGCCACTAGGCTACAGGCTGCCCCAGTCATGTACCTTAGCCACTAGGCTACAGGCTGCCCCAGTCATGCACCTTAACCACTAGGCTACAGGCTGCCCCAGTCATGCACCTTAGCTACTAGGCTACAGGCTTCCCCAGTCATGTACCTTAGCCACTAGGCTACAGGCTGCCCCAGTCATGTACCTTAGCCACTACACTACAGGCTGCCCCAGTCATGTACCTTAGCCACTAGGCTACAGGTCGCCCCAGTCATGCACCTTAGCCACTAGGCTACAGGCTTTCCCAGTCATGCACCTTAGCCACTAGGCTACAGGCTGCCCCAGTCATGTACCTTAGCCACTAGGCTACAGGCTGCCCCAGTCATGCACCTTAGCCACTAGGCTACAGGCTGCCCCAGTCATGTACCTTAGCCACTAGGCTACAGGCTGCCCCAGTCATGCACCTTAACCACTAGGCTACAGGCTGCCCCAGTCATGCACCTTAGCTACTAGGCTACAGGCTTCCCCAGTCATGTACCTTAGCCACTAGGCTACAGGCTGCCCCAGTCATGTACCTTAGCCACTACACTACAGGCTGCCCCAGTCATGTACCTTAGCCACTAGGCTACAGGCTGCCCCAGTCATGTACCTTAGCCACTAGGCTACAGGCTGCCCCAGTCATGTACCTTAGCCACTAGGCTACAGGCTGCCCCAGTCATGCACCTTAGCCACTAGGCTACAGGCTGCCCCAGTCATGTACCTTAGCCACTAGGCTACAGGCTGCCCCAGTCATGCACCTTAGCCACTAGGCTACAGGCTGCCCCAGTCATGTACCTTAGCCACTAGGCTACAGGCTTTCCCAGTCATGCACCTTAGCCACTAGGCTACAGGCTGCCCCAGTCATGCACCTTAGCCACTAGGCTACAGGCTTTCCCAGTCATGCACCTTAGCCACTAGGCTACAGGCTGCCCCAGTCATGCACCTTAGCCACTAGGCTACAGGCTGCCCCAGTCATGTACCTTAGCCACTAGGCTACAGGCTTCCCCAGTCATGTACCTTAGCCACTAGGCTATAGGCTGCCCCAGTCATGTAACTTAGCCACTAGGCTACAGGCTTTCCCAGTCATGCACCTTAGCCACTAGGCTACAGGCTGCCCCAGTCATGTACCTTAGCCACTAGGCTACAGGCTGCCCCAGTCATGTACCTTAGCCACTAGGCTACAGGCTGCCCCAGTCATGTACCTTAGCCACTAGGCTACAGGCTGCCCCAGTCATGCACCTTAGCCACTAGGCTACAGGCTGCCCCAGTCCTGTACCTTAGCCACCAGGCTACAGGCTGCCCCAGTCATGTACCTTAGCCACTAGGCTACAGGCCGCCCCAGTCATGTACCTTATCCACTAGGCTACAGGCTGCCCCAGTCATGTACCTTAGCCACTAGGCTACAGGCCGCCCCAGTCATGTACCTTAACCACTAGGCTACAGGCTGCCCCAGTCATGTACCTTAGCCACTAGGCTACAGGCTGCCCCAGTCACATACCTTAGCCACTAGGCTACAGGCTGCCCCAGTCATGTACCTTAGCCACTAGGCTACAGGCTGCCCCAGTCATGTACCTTAGCCACTAGGCTACAGGCTGCCCCAGTCATGTACCTTAGCCACTAGGCTACAGGCTGCCCCAGTCATGCACCTTAGCCACTAGGCTACAGGCTGGCCAAAAAAACGCAGAGACCTTGTGCCCACACTAAGACACACAGACCCAGCTCTCTTCCATCTTTGCCCGTGTGCCACTGCGGCTAGAGTCGGGCTGTGTGATGCACATAATATCTTCAGCTCCTGTGTCACTTCTCCTTTCTCACCTCAGAATCTCGTTTTGCAGGACGGACGATGTGGTCAGGAGGCTTTTGTCCTTGGAGCTGGCAAGTCACGTAAGTCACTCGCCGGCGCCCAGCCTTCGCGTCGGTGTTTCCGGAAGCTTCCGCAGCCACGTTTCTGATGTCAAACGGACGCCGTGTGTGAATGAATATGTGTCCACCTGACCGAGGTCTCGTTCCGTTCTGCCTGCAGAGGGATAAGCTGATCTTGAAGCGAGACGAGCTGGTGGCTAAAGTCAGACTCCATGAGCTGGATGACAGCTCGCTCGCGGTGAAGGGTACGTCCCCCGCACGAGCACGACACCCGTGAACACGCAGGGAACGATGGGTTCCCGTTTAACCCCTTCGGTCCCAAGCCCACTGTGAATGGACTCATCCCACAGGGGTTTGGCTTTGGTTGAGAAAACAGAGAAAGTTGAAAAGGTCAAGAGTGCGCCGTATGGCGCTTGGGATTTTGCCGGAGTTGCGCTTGAGTGCCGTACGGGAGTCTTGGGACTGAAATGGTTAAGAGGGGCGAATCGCTGCACAGACACGACACCCATGAACACGCGGTAAACGGCTCGTTCCCTGCACGAGCACGACACAGGTGAACACGCAGAGAGTGTTGTGTTCCCGTTCCAGAGGGGGCCAGGTAGAGGGGGACGCACCTGGCGAAGGGGAAGGGGTTCACAACTGTGGTGGGACAACCTTCCCACGGTGGTCAGGACAGCAGAACCTCCTCTGACTACATCCTGGTTCCCCTCCCAACTCCAGCCACACCACACCTTTGTACTTGTAACTTGAGGTGACAGTACTTGCATGGTTATAGGTTATATTTGTATTGTTTTAGGTTTCTTTTCTTTGCCCTTGATAGGGTTTTATTCTGTGTGTGTTTAGCATGTGTGTTTTGGGTCTTGGTTAGCGTAGTTAACTTGCATCAGTGCTTTAGTGACGTTCTATTCTGGGGTTGTTGGCCAGGTCTGGCACTTTTACTCGTCTGTCTGGCACTTTTTTTCCGTCTGCAGTGCAGTTGCTGGGGAGCGAGCTCACTGTGAACGTTCAGTGATGTAATATAACCCGCCTCTTGTTTGCTTGCAGTGGCTATTTTGACGGCTAGGATCCGCAACTATCGGGAACATCTGCAGAAGCACGCAAAGGTGAGCCCTGAGGTGGAAAGCAGAGCCAGTTTCTGACAGTGTGAACCTGTCCCACAACCCTCCTGCTAGCAGAGCCAGTGTGTCTCACAGTGTGAACCTGTCCAACAACACTCCTGCTAGCAGAGCCAGTGTGTCTCACAGTGTGAACCTGTCCCACAACACTCCTGCTAGCAGAGCCAGTGTGTCTCATTACATTACATTATTGGCATTTGGCGGACGCTCTTATCCAGAGCGACGTACAGTTAATTAGACTAAGCAGGAGACAATCCTCCCCTGGAGCAATGCAGGGATAAGGGCCTTGCTCAAGGGCCCAACGGCTGTGCGGATCTTATTGTGGCCACACCGGGATTAGAACCACCGACCTTGCGTGTCCCAGTCATTTACCTTAACCACTACGCTACAGGCCGCCCCACAGCGTCTCACAGTGTGAAACTGTCAAACAACACTCCCGCTAGCAGAGCCAGCGTGTCTCACAGTGTGAACCTGTCCAACAACGGTCCTACTCCTTCTGCCTCCTTGTACAGAGGGCTGTGTGGTACTCGTGAAATACCGTGAAGCCTGCTCTGTTTCAGATGAATCAGCGAAACCCTGTGGTTTCTAAAATAAAACGATCTAAAACTGCCCAGTAATGCCAGTAATTGAATGATGAACCGTACTGTCCTCTCGGGTCCTGTTCACACTTGTCCCTGTGTTCGATCTGCACTTCGTTGTCAGTCGCTCTGGATAAGAGTGTCTGCTAAATGCCAGTTGTAATGTAATGAAATTATAGCCTATGATATGACAGTGTGTTGGCAATGTACCGTCAGGTCAGTTTTGCAGACACAGACTAAACCTAGACTTAAATTGCAAAAACAATTTAGTTTTAAGTTTTTTTTAACTTCACTGGCTAGATTTTCTTCTTCTTTAGGTTTTTAGTGTAAATATGAGAGTAAAATAGTTGAGATTGACTTAGATGCTGTTTTTTGCAGTGTCGACTTGGATTAAGAAAATGTTTCCAATTGAAATACACTGAAAAATAAAAGGCTTAATCCTAACTGTTACCCGCTTAGTGACTAAAATGTAGAAATGTTTGTCTGGCAGTGTGGCGTAGTGGCTGGAGAACTGAACTTGTAAGAGGTCGCGTGTTTCATTCCCAGGGAATGAGTGAGTCGGATGAGTGAATGTGCATCTGTGTCTCCTGGAAAGTAAATCATCTGGATTAAATAATCTGCAAATTGGCTGTAATGTAACATCTGTCCCCCTCTGGGCTGTAACATGTCTCCCTCTGGACTGTAACGTAACATCTGTCCCCCTCTGGGCTATAACATGTAACGTTTAGCCCCCTCTGGACTGTAACGTAACGTGTGTGTCCCTCTGGGTTGTTACGTAACGTGTGTGTCCCTCTGGTGGTTTTACGGCAGGACAAGGCGAACAAGCGGAGGATGTTGATGTGCGTGGATCGCAGGAAGAAGCTTCTGAAGCGGCTGAGGAGCACGCGGTACGACGTGTTCGAGAACGTGTGCACCCAGCTGGGCATCACCTACAGCTTCCCGCCGGAGTACTACAGACGCATCACCCGCCGATGGCTGGCCAAGAAGGCCTTCTGCCTCCGGGTACGGACCGCCCCCCCCACTGACCCGGGGGACTCCCACATCGCAACACGTCACACCGTGTGTGTGATGAGGCGTGTGCGTGCGCACGGGAAACGCATTGACTCATTAAGCGGCTCGTTGGCTCGATGGGTTTAGTAACTTCCTGTTTTTTTTTCCCCCTCTCTCCCTCTCTCTCTCTCTCTCTCTCCCTCCCTCTCTCTCTCTCTCCCTCCCTCTCTCTCCCCCTCTCTCTCTCTCTCCCTCCCTCTCTCTCCCTCTCTCTCTCTCTCCCTCCCTCTCCCTCCCTCTCCCTCTCTCTCCCTCTCTCCCTCTCCCTCTCCCTCTCCCTCTCCCCCTCTCCCTCTCCCTCTCCCTCTCCCTCTCTCCCTCTCTCTCTCTCTCTCTCTCTCTCTCCCTCCCTCTCTCTCTCTCTCTCTCTCTCTCTCTCCCAGGTTTTTAAGGAGGTTCAGAAACGGCGGAAAGAGCAGCGCCGCACGATGGCGGAGGCGGCCGGCAGGGCCAAGGGAGGAGCAGCCAAGGGAGGAGCGGCCAAGGGAGGAGAGGCCGGCGGGGCTTCCACAGCCCGCGGGGCCACGGCCTAGGGCCCGATTCCCCGCCTCTCTGGATGGATTAGTCACGCCTGGTCACCGGCTGGCGACGCTGCTCAAGACATTGCCCGCGATCCGCCCACGAGGGGCGGCCATTGTGGCTCCTCGTCGTCCAGCCGCACGGGGATTCTCACCTGACACACGTCTGTTGTACACGACGCTAATAAAAGAGAAAAAAAGAAACGAGAAAAGACTGGTTTTCCTTTGGGTCTCGGCACTTAAATCCAGCCCTGGTTTTCTTTTCCTCCAGGTAATTAAGCGAGCGGTCAGGCTTCACACCTGACGCCCAGGTGAGGGGAGGATGAGGCCGTGATTTGAGTGTTCAGTGATGTCGCGGAACGGCGGTCAGGAGCAGTGTAAGAATGTAATGTTGAGCTGCATCTGAGACCGTGCTGTCAGTCCTCCATTGCTCACACTCCATTGGTTACTTAAAGTGGTAGTTTGTTGCTTTGGGGTCACTTTTAATTCTTTGCAACGTGAACTTGTGAATGCCGCTACACCAGCGAATATAACGGCACTCGAATAACAGTCTGAGGCAATCAAAAAAAAAAAATCTCGCGCAAGTGAACCATCTTGTTCTGAATCGTTTGCGGAAATGCATCACTGGGTGATTGGTGTCTGTGGTCGAGACAGACATGCTACTGCCATGATTCTGGAGATTGCTTCAAAGAATTCATTGTGCTTGTGTGATACTTTTTGAGTGGGTGCGCGATTGCTTGTTGGGTGTGTGCGCTCGCTGATCTGATGCAACATGGGGAATGCGTCATTTCTTCCTCGGTACGACACTCAGCTTTTCCACGCGCGTCTCAGCTTCCGATGTGGCGTGGCGATCCCATACACACAGGCCCAGATGACAACGTGCAGGAAGGAAACCTGAAGTTATTGTACAGTCAGCACAACCGGGGAGGAAATTAGTTATGAGGCCGTGGCAGGAGGGTGTTTTTTTTTGTTTTCGGCAGTTGTTCGGGGGCGGCGCGGATGGTGCAGTGGGTAGCACTGCCGCCTCACAGCAAGGAGGTCCTGGGTTCGAATCCCCGTCGGCCGGGGCCTCTCTGTGCGGAGTTTGCATGTTATACCCGTGTCTGCGTGGGTTTCCTCCGGGTACTCCCGGTTTCCTCCCACAGTCCAAAGACATGCAGGTTAGGCTGATTGGAGAGTCTAAATTGCCCATAGGTATGAGTGTGTGAGTGTATGGTGTGTGTGCCCTGCGATGGACTGGCGACCTGTCCAGGGTGTATTCCTGCCTTTTGCCCCAATGAATGCTGGGATAGGCTCCAGCCCCCCTGCGACCCTGTTCAGGATAAGCGGGTTCAGATAATGGATGGATGGATGGATGGATGGATGGATGGATGGATGGCAGTTGTTGGGGATTTAGGACAGCGGGATGTGGTTGGGACAGTCACTGGGATGTGGTAAAATGACCTGCCCTCAGAGTCATTGTGCTCTCAGGAACTGAACGCTTTTATATTGACTATCGCAGTGTTGGAGACGATGAGCTTAAATGACCTGAATGGCCTGCTCTGGTTCTGTGTGTGTGTGTGTGTGTGTGTGTGTGTGTGTGTGTGTGTGTGTGTGTGTGTGTGTGTGTGTGTGTGAGCGTGTGAGAGAGAGAGAGAGAGAGAGAGAGAGAGAGAGAGAGAATGTCTCACCAGAAACAGAAGGCATCACTGTGTGTGGCTTCAACGTGTGACACAACTTCCTGTTGATAAGATTCAGATCTAAAGAAGGTCAGAGCGCCTGATGCGGTTGGTTAGTATAGGGTTCTCTCTTCCCGACCTCTCCACTTTTGCACCTGCACTTGTCATAGCTGCATGTTCGCACAGAGACTGCTCACGAGGACATTCGCAAAGCTGCCAAAGTTTTCACATCATTTTCCATCTAAGGTAAGGTAACGCAGGACATTTTTCCCCCCCTTCTCAGCAGTGGGGTACTTAGTATGTCTGTGTATCAGTGAAAATGCGTTATGTCTAAAAACAAAACTTTTAAAAGGGATACACTGCTTTTTACAGCAGGTTATGTTGAAGAATTGTGATTGTTTTTCTGGGCAAAATCGTATTGGGCAGAGTTAATGGGCTTCTTCTGAAGTAGCCCGATTCTTTGTGCTAGAGTGCACGGGCGAGCTCTCGGTTGCAGTGTTGCCGATGTGATGGTGAAACCATGTTGTAAAAGTACTTTGCTGTAACACCACATTTGAGAGTGTGCACAGAAGGTCTCCATTTCCTGGCTTCAGCAACGCGCTGCAACAGAACACAGCTTTACTAGCTCTGTTGCACACAAAAGTGTGAGCTACTGAGGGCTACGCCAAATGCGTAGAGCACATTTTAATCTGAAATAAACATTTACGGGCCAGTCTCTCAGACACAGATTAACCGTAATCCTCGACTAAAGTGAGTTCTGTGTGTAGAATTTCCATTCAGAATTTAATTTGGACTATAATGGTGTGTAAAACCATTCTTATGTGGTAGTGCAGTTTAGTGCAACCCACTTTGAGCTTATAGTGAGTATGAATTCTGTTACACATGCAATGCACAAACATTAGCAATGTGACAGCTCGACAGCCCTTAGAATAAACAGCCTTCAGCATACATGTGTCGATGAATAGCCTTGCTCTGAAACAATGTAAAAAATAATAATTAAAAGAAAACTAGCATCAAGAGGTGTGACAATGAAATAATTAAATAATTGGGCTGATTTCGCAGGCACAGATTAAGCGTAGTCCTAGACTAAATTCAATTCTCCACACAAAACTGATTTTAGTCCAGGACTAAGCTTCATGTATGTCTGTGAAACCAGCCCGGTGTGCAGTTGACCATTTCATGTCCATAAAGGGAATCATGTCTAATATTACATGACGGGGCTTTTGCAAACACTTTGGTCCCAGAGCAGCTCATCCTGGTAAGATTCTTAACACACAGTCCGTTGATAGAACAGGATGTTACTGAAGCAGGTTAGATAAAGCGCCTTACTGCACTCTCTCGCCTGGGATTCGAACCCGCAACCTCGGAGGTGCGAGCCAAGCTCTTTCTTCTTCTGCTTTCTTTTTCAGTTCTGCAGTTTATTTCATTCTCTCACATAATTGTACATAATTAGTCAGCCTGCTCGGAGTGGAGATGACACATCATCCTACAGACTTCATTCTGACGCCACACAAGCGAATTGTATGTGCCGTTAAGTCAAAACGCACACACACACACAGTAACAACAAACGCCCAAAACACCCTTCCAAAACTGGAACATGGATTGAAGTAAAAAAAGGTAGAGCATCTTGTCACCAGATAGCATTTTGATTGTGGGAGTAAAAGCACCAGGAACACACCAGAAGGAACACACCAGCATAAGGTTTTATTAAGGCAATAATCGTTCATGTAAATGCAACGAATGGAAAAGTTCACAGGCTTTTATTCTGTGAACTTACCCAGCTAACGCAGTGATCCCCTCCAGTCCGCTGTCTGTAATTTTTGTATTGGGGGGCGCAGAGGGAGTGACTGGTCTGTTATCCACACCCCGCAGGTGGTTTGATTGACAGGTTGATTAATTGACATGTCTGTTATCCACACCCCGCAGGTGGTTTGATTGACAGGTTGATTGATTGACATGTCGAACCCAGTGATCAGCCAGCAGCCGGGGGCGGGGGCTTATGGCACCAACGTGCAGACAGGCGAGTGGAGCACGGGACTTTGCTCCTGCTGCAGCGACTTACCCGTCTGTGAGTATGCCCTGTGTACTTCCTCCTGCGTCCTAGCATACTGTGTGCTGTTTCCTGCACACTTCTGTAGTATGGAAAGGCAGCGTGCAAGACGTATCCCAAATACTCTTTTCCAACAGTGCTCTAGAAGTGTTATACGGCGCCTTGGCTCACTCGTTGTAGAACGGAAACGAGAGAGATGCAGCGCGTTGTGTATGCGAGACCAGGATGGAAGTGTTCCCCCCCCCCCCCCCCCCGTGTGTTTGCCCCGTATGAGTTTTCGCCCCATGGACTGTAGAAAGAAAACGGACTGAGTGTCTGTGATGTAACCCACTGGTTTTCCATGGGCTGGTGAAAAGCATCTTGATGCTGCAGTGCAGTTTTCAGGCTCCGCCATTTTGTACAAATTGGAGCCAGAGACTCGGGAAATGTGGTGTGGTATGGCTGGACCACTATGAGCGTGAGATGCAGTGACGAAAACTTTCTTGGTTCATCAACAAAGTATAGCTATATTATCCTAATAACACAATAACGTATCAAAACTTGTGTCTCAACAAGACCAGGGAAATGAGCTTTAAAAAATTAAGCGTGGTTTTTCGATGCTTGTTTTGCCCTGACCACCAAGACGCCTCCAGCCAATGGCGTGAGAGTGACCTTTCATGAACCCCAGAGTGGGTGGGGCTACACTGCAGCTATTTTGGGTTTTATTAAGACTCACTTTCCCAGCAACACCTCCAGTATCTGCTGCACAGATCAAACCTTTCCAGTTAAGGACAACTTTTACCAATAAAGTGGATAGGCAGGAAACAGACCGTAGAACGCATATCACAGATCAGTGCGAGAGCTGGTGTTGGTACCGACCACATATTCTGCTTTCATTTTCAAAATAACTACACACATTATTTTAAGCTGATTCTGTCATCCAGATCAACTTACACAGCCTATGTTCCTTTACATACAGTCCAGTTCAATGTGTGGATACTGAAGCCATTCGGGCTAAACACAGGCTAGACGCAGGCCATTCAGGTTAAACACAGGCTAAATTAGTCAGCTAATGGAACAGCACACCACATGGGAAACAAATCCACGAGCTTTGCGGTTGCAAGCCCACTTCCTTCACTATGATACTAAACCGCCTCTGTTTGGTCAGCAATTTGCAAACCAAGGGGGGGTTTGAGGCGGATCAGGAGATGTGTGTGTACGTGTACTTGTACGTGTGCGTGTGTGTACGTGTGCGTGTGTGTGTGTGTGCGTGTGCATGTGTGTGCGTGTGTATGCAGAGCAGTATCCATTACAAAAACATTATATGTACACATTTGAACAGAAGGCTGCATTTAAATTGATTCATTTAGTGTGGCACGGGTTCACAAAATGGCTTCTGAAGTTTACTGCTTGAAAGCTTAATGAGCAGTGATTGTAAATTGTTTTGTGGTGTTTTGTGCCTGCTTGCCCCGGTCCGTACAGGTGCCCTGGGCTGCTTATGTCCGATCGCGCTGGGATGCTACGCGGCGAATAAGTACGGCGAGAACGCGTGCCTAGCCTGCATTCCGGGCGGATTCACTGCCATGAGGACCCACATGCGCCTCACATACGGCATTCAGGTGCGTCTGCTCCCTGAGACGGGCGCCAGATCCCACTCTCCCTTTCCGCAGAGTCACCGCGGAAACTACGAAAATACACATGTGCACATTTGTTTTAGTAACCCTCAACCAGGGCAGTTGGGGGCCAGCACTACTGCTGCTGGTTTTTGTTTCTACTTCACAGAAAATGTATATTTTGATTGGTCGGAGATCCTTGTTGTCTAAACCAATCAGAGATTAGAGGGGAATAATGGAAATCAGTAGTAACTGTCAGCGAGGTCCAGATTTGAGGGACAGTTGGCAGACGAGAAACGAAGATCAGCTACATGGCTTCTTATTGTCATCAAATATTCATATGTACAGGGGTGGCCTGTAGCGTAGTGGTTAAGGTGAATGACTGGGACACGCAAGGTCGGTGGTTCTAATCCCGGATCACAATAAGATCACAATAAGATCCGCACAGCCGTTGGGCCCTTGAGCAAGGCCCTTAACCCTGCATTGCTCCAGGGGAGGATTGTCTCCTGCTTAGTCTAATCAACTGTGTGTCGCTCTGGACAAGAGTGTCTGCCAAATGCCAATAATGTCATGTAATGTAATGTCTTAAAGACCTTAATGCAGTAGAATCTCCAGAAATGAAAGTGAACATCCTGGTAGTTAAATTGAAAATCACCCCAGAGCCATCTGTTGGATGTATTCCTCCTAGAGGACAGTTTGGATGGAGCAATGGAGGGATCACAACCAGCTCTGACCAGTTCCCCCCCCCCCCCACTTGCAATATCTGTGTGTTGTTATGAAACTCTAAGGAGGACATTTAGCCTTGCTTCATCAAAATTATGCCAAGACATTTGCGTAAACTGTGTCGTTTTTAAGCAATGACGATGGGGCCCTGGCTCTTGGTCAGGTTTTGTTGGTCAAAACAATGGGTTTTTGAATTGACTGATTATATGTATGTAAATTCAAGAAATGAACTGAAATGTGCATATAAATATCCCCGGTTATCATTATTGTCCTGTAGTTACCGACAGAATGGATACACGATTGGCCCCAACTCAATCTAGTTGATTCCAAAATTCCTAAACGAGACGTTGACATTTCAGCCACAATGTTTCCCAATTCTCCCTTAATTGGTATGCCTGTGCATCTGTAATCTGTGTTTACATCGGTATGCATTTTCTTTTTGCATATTCTATTCAGGGCACCGTGTGTAATGACGCATTGATGAGCTGGTTCTGCGGATTCTTTGAGACGTGCCGGATGGCAAGAGAAATCCGCATCCGGAACGGAGATGTTTAAATACGCACGCCACACACTTTGATATTATGCCTGATTTTCATATACACTTGTGATCTTATTCCGTTGCCGTGACAGCAAATTGGTCGTGTAATAGGGAACGTACCGTATAAATGTCACTGCACTTGTTTAAATTATTAATCATAATCATTATTAAATATTCCTCAACGAGGAACCTGTTTGATAATCCTGCAATTGTTCTGTATTATTGTTTTCCATTCGTTGCATTTACATGAACGATTATCGCCTTAATAAAACATTATGCTGGTGTGTTCCTTCTGGTGTGTTCTGGTTATTTCTCCCACGATCAAAATGCTATCTGGCGACAAGATGCTCTACCTGCATAATTTCAAAAGCAAGATTACCTTAACCGATGCTCCAGTAAGAGGCAATTGGATTGGCTCTTTCTCGTGGTGACCTGGCAACCAAGCGGCAGTGCATCGCTTTCATCCTCCGCAATGAGCTTGAAAGGACAGGGTACCAAAATAGCGACGTTAGCTAGCTAACCAATCAGCAGTATACAGTAACTTAGAGAAGACACCGAAAGGATTGGGAAGTTTGCCAGTGTGTTAAGGTTACCTAGTTTGTTCTCAAGCAAACAGACGAAGCTGCAAATATGTCGTCGAGGACGCTTCCGCTGCTTTTTATTAATCTTGGTGGAGAAATGCTATATATTCTGGATCAGCGTCTAAGAGCTCAGAATATCCCAACCGATAAAGCTAAGAAAGGTAATTTAACGTTAATCTGTTGGTTGCTAACAGCAAAAACACGTTCATCGTTTGCCATATTACCTAGTTACATTGAACAATGTAAACTGAATAAAATCAGAACCAATGTAGATAACGTGACAAAGTTAGCATGCTCTCGGGCTAGCCATCTCATTAGTCAATGGGAGCTCACCAATAGCTGCTCGCCAACTAACTAGCTAATCACCACTCGCAGCGCTTTAGCATTAGCTAGCTAGCAAAGTAGTGCTAACTTACTGGCTGGCAAACCCTGTTAATGTGGTTGCCTGTTTTTCCGTCGGGTTTTCATTAAGCTATACGCGTGTTAAAATGTAGATACGTAAATGTAAAGATACAGAGGTCAACACCTCGACTTTGCTAATGTAAGGACACAATGACAACATTTATTTGAGTTCTTCATACTGGAGTTAATTCTCCAACTATTCCAGTGACACGTCTGTGCAGATTCCTATCGTCCAAATACCTGCTGCCGTAGCACATCAAAGGTTACACTGCGAATTGATTCAATATGCTTTTTGCAGCAGTTCGGCTCCATAAACTCAAACTCATTAATGTAATTTATAACGTTAATGCTGCGTTGGCTAGTTACAGCTAACAGGATGCGCTACCGTGCTGGAAAATCCAGCTACATTTTCAAGATGGTCGTAAAATGGTCTAGCTGGGTATGAGCTGGTCAGTCAGCTAGTCCTGGTAGCTTGTCTGGGCTGGTAGCCGCTTCAAAACATTGCTTAAGCATTTTTTTAAAGCCAGGGTAGTTGTGAAAACTGATTTACACTAATTTACACTCGATAGCTCACACGATGGTAATGGGTCTTGCTTTATCTTTTTTTAAAAGACAGCGTTGAGTGTTTTAAGTGAATGTTTGTCCTGCAGTGATGAATGACATCATCACCACAATGTTCAATAAGAAGTTTCTGGAGGAGTTGTTCAAGCCGCAGGAGCTGTATTCGAAGAAGGCTTTGAGGACCGTGTTCGACCGTCTTGCGCATGCGTCGATCATGCGGCTGAACCAGGCCAGTATGGACAAGGTACGGGGAAGCCGCTTTCGGGAGGCTACTACACCGTCTAACACAGTGTGCGAAATACCCCCATGGCATTTAGGCGGCAGAGAGGGGGTCCGTTTGACAGGTTGGCTACACACCCCTAGTCACAGCTATCTCATGGGGGGGGGAAAATGTCAATATTGAAACTAACACTTTAAATGAATCACACCTTTTTTTTTTCAATTCGCACATGATGTCGTCAATAACATAAAGGTCCTCAGCAGAACCGGAATGAGCTGAGGTGCTTCAGAAGCCCTGTGCATTTCTGTCTACATCGGTGTGTCCTTGCTGGTGGAGGATCTCTCCACAGCAGGGACCTGTAGGGATGGTAGGAATTCCACCTTCGTTGCTGACTGGCAAACTAGAGCAAATATAGGTGTTAAAAATAAAAAGTTCAGTTACTACAGCCCGCCAATTTAAGAGAATCCTTGACTGCAAGCTCAAGGCGATGTACTGGGCAGTGTTGGGATGATTTTTGAGCCTGGGTATTCGACCACTGGTTTTCCCTGTGAGCTCTGAGCTCCCTTTACTGGCTGTGCTGATAAGATTCCCCCTCTAAGCCTGGTCCCCCATCCCTGCTTCCTCTGGACGCTCCTTCAGAGAGCTGTTGATGACCGCCAATCAGCCTCTTAGCAACGCATTCTGAAAGACACCAGGACCCATCCAGCACGCATGCGCAAAACAAAAATATGAATCGAGTACTACATCTAGTATGTATCTAGTACATCTAGTAAGCAGTATTTGGATAGTTAAGTTTGGTCACTTTTGCTTTGGCCCTGGTCCTTATCTTTATTGTACGGGTAGCAATTGAAATTGTACTTCCCTCTAGGGTCTTTCAGCGCACTTAGCCCTGGTTATGGGTATGCACTTTGTTGTATGTCGCTCTGGATAAGAGCGTCTGCCAAATGCCAATAATGTAATAATGTAATGTACAGTTGCAACGCAAACCAAGCTGCCCACCTAAAACCAAACTGTCTGAAAACTGTCTGAAAATAAATCACACCTCTTCTTTTGACGTTTGAGAGAGAAGCTCTTCAGTTCACACAGGACGTCTTTGATAAAGCTTTAATAAAAGTCCTCAGTGAAACCAGAGTTTCTGTGGCCTCACTGGCGTTTTTAAGGCCAACGCACCAGCAACTTACTCAGTGTGCATGGAACCTTTTGGTCGCGTGGAAAGTTTGAGACCTGGGGCTGTCAAGCCCCCAAGCGCACTCCCACGCGGGTAAGCGCTAAACGACGTGCGCTGACCACAGACGCTCCTGAACAGAGCAAAAACACACCGCTAACACACTCCTCAACTGCCCTCTACAGGCTGGTTTACACTGCGTCCCTCCCCCCCCCCCCCCCCCGAGATCACAGAAAGTTCATGAACATTCTAACGTCGCCCAGCATCACCTATGGGGGGAGGCTGGCTCTGGGTTCATATTTTATTCACAGTGTAAGCGTGGTTCTGTGTATTTACTAAATTACTGTCGATGGATTAAACTGTCATAATGATGATATGTGGCAGAATTATGACTTATGATGTGCCTTTACAAAAAGAGTAGAAATGGAAGCAAACAGAATGGAGAGAATAAGTCAACATTAAGACAGAATTAACAGATAAAAGGCAATATGCAATTAGAGAAAAGTGAAGTTAGAAAAACACAAAAATTAAAAGCCATATCGGGTGAATGCCTAACCTGAATGAGGACTGTTGGTCTGTGTGCAGCTCTACGATCTGATGACCATGGCTTTCAAATACCAAGTCCTGCTGTGTCCCCGGCCCAAAGACCTCCTGCTGGTGTCCTTCAACCACATGGACGCCATCAAGGACTTTGTGAGGGACGCTCCCAGCATTCTGAACCAGGTGGACGAGACGTACCGCCAGCTCATCGAGGTAGGGGTCGTACTGACTAATCATCGAGGTAGGAGTCGTACCGACTAATCATCGAGGTAGGAGTCATACCGACTAATCATCGGGGTAGCGGTCATACTGACTAATCATCGGGGTAGCGGTCATACTGACTAATCATCGGGGTAGGGGTCATACTGACTAATCATCGAGGTAGGGGTCATACTGACTAATCATCGAGGTGGGGGTCGTATTGACTAATCATCGAGGTCTTAGTCGTACCGACTAATCGAGGTAGGGGTCATACCGACTAATCATCGGGGAAGCGGTCATTCTGACTAATCATCGAGGTAGGGGTCGTACCGACTAATCATCGAGGTGGGGGTTGTATCGACTAATCATCGAGGTGGGGGTTGTACCGACTAATCATCGAGGTGGGGGTCGTATTGACTAATCATCGAGGTCTTAGTCGTACCGACTAATCATCGAGGTAGGGGTCGTACCGACTAATCATCGAGGTAGGGTTTTATGTGTGTCTTGTGTGTGTGTATATCTCTGTGTGTTTACAGGACTGTATGTTTATCATCAGTATTAAACGGTGTATATAAACAGTGTGTTGTTCTTCCTCCTCATTGGCAGATGTACACAGCGCTGTCGGGTGGTGAGTTCCAGCTCATCAGACAAACCCTGCTGGTGTTCTTTCAGGACATGCATATCCGGGTGAGTGTGTCTGCGCGCGCAAGTGTTAATGTGTGAGTGTGTGTCTGTACGCGTGTGTGGGGGGGTTCTTTCTTTGGGCTGCATACATGCTTGTGAATTTGAAGTATTTGGGAGTGTATTGTGTGTATGCAAGCATATACAGTTTATTAGTGGTTTCATTTTGTACATTCATTTGTACACAACATGAGTGGCTGCGAGTCTACATGATGGGAAATGAATGGGAGGGAATTATTACTTCTTCTTTTTTTTTTTCCCCAGGTGTCAATTTTCCTCAAAGACAAAGTGCAGAATTCCAACGGCCGTTTCGTCCTTCCGACGTCCGGTCCTGTGCCCTGCGGAACGCAGATCCCGGGAATGATCAGGTCGGGCACAAGCTCACAGCCTCTACAGCTCACCTCTGTAGCTGTGATCAATTCCCTCAGCTACTGAATTCATCCATTAAAGCGCATTAGCACACAGGAAAACTCACCACGCCTGCGCCACAAAACTGGATAACTGCACCTGAGTAAAATACAGATCATCTGGAACATCGACTAAAGAACCTGCTAAACCAGCTAAAGTCAGTAATCCTGCTTTGTGGGTTTTACTCAGTGCAGTTATCCAGCTAACTCAGTAATCCTGCTTTGTGGGTTTTACTCAGTGCAGTTATCCAGCTAACTCTGTAATCCTGCTTTGTGGGTTTTACTCAGTGCAGTTATCCAGCTAACTCAGCAATCCTGCTTTGTGGGTTTTACTCAGTGCAGTTATCCAGCTAACTCAGCAATCCTGCTTTGTGGAACGCCCCCTGGCTTCTGGGGTCTGAACTGCTTGCTGATTTTCAGGCGAAAACACAACAATACAGTGCTGCCCAGTGCAAAGGGGTGTGGCATTAGCTGTCGAGCACAATGATTGGCTTAAACTAGCGAGCGGAACCATGACGACCCCTGTGGCCCCTCCCTCGCAGGATGTTCAGCTGCACGGGAGAGGAAGTGAGGCGGCTGCAGTTCCCCAGCGGGGGGGGCTACACCGGAGCCCTGCGCGAGGGATCCTTCCAGATGTTCGGGGAGCGGGTCATCAAACTGGGCACCAACATGTAAGACCTCTCTCTCCTAAACGTTTATGCCCATCCGCATGCAAGGCCATTAACTCCCAAAAACGTGTCGGCACATTAACATGTGAGACCTCTTTCTCGTAAACGTTTACGAACATCCGCATGCAAGGCCATTAACTCCCAAAAACGTGTCGGCACATTAACATGCAAGGCCTCTCTCTCGTAAACGTATGAGCATGTCAGCACTGACGGCCGTGTGATACCTGTGCAGGTACAGCGTGAGTCGCCCTGTAGAGACGCACATGTCCGGGACGGCAAAGAACTCCGCCCAGCACACCAAGGTAAGGAGAGTGCCCGCAGCCAGACTCGTCTAAACGCGCTTGTGTTGCTTGGCCTGCTAACAGTGCTAGCAGCCAGGCTAATCTTAACGCACTGCACTTGTGTTGCGTGGCCTGCTAACAGTGCTAGCAGCCAGGCTAATCTTAATGCTCTGCACTTGTGTTGCTTGGCCTGCTAACAGTGCTAGCAGCCAGGCTAATCTTAATGCTCTGCACTTGTGTTGCTTGGCCTGCTAACAGTGCTAGCAGCCAGGCTAATCTTAATGCACTGCACTTGTGTTGCGTGGCCTGCTAACAGTGCTAGCATCCAGGCTAATCTTAATGCACTGCACTTGTGTTGCGTGGCCTGCTAACAGTGCTAGCAGCCAGGCTAATCTTAATGCACTGCACTTGTGTTGCTTAGCCTGCTAACAGTGCTAGCAGCCAGGCTAATCTTAATGCACTGCACTTGTGTTGCTTGGCCTGCTAACAGTGCTAGCATCCAGGCTAATCTTAATGCACTGCACTTGTGTTGCGTGGCCTGCTAACAGTGCTAGCATCCAGGCTAATCTTAATGCACTGCACTTGTGTTGCTTGGCCTGCTAACATTGCTAGCATCCAGGCTAATCTTAATGCACTGCACTTGTGTTGCGTGGCCTGCTAACAGTGCTAGCATCCAGGCTAATCTGAACGCACTGCACTTGTGTTGCCTATTACTGCCAACTAGAGGTGCACTGGTACCATTTTTCCAGATCTGATCCAAGTACTTCACTTAGTGGATCGGCCTCTACTGACTACCAATCCAAGTTGGCTACTGATTACGTGAGCCATTCTGCTGACTTTGTTGGCCTGCTGACAGTGTGGCAGCCAAGCTAATCTGGTTAGTTAGGACACTCGCAGTCTGACAACATGAGATGCCCATGCGCTTCTCCCTGTCTGTGAGTTTGACTGAGAAGAACGGCTTTTTAGCGCCGATGGCGTAGAAGCCCACACAAAATGGCGGCCGTGTTTGGCGCAGGTGAACGCCGCCCCTGACCCGCTGGCGAAGGAGGAGCTGAACCTGCTGGCCCGGCTCATGGGGGGGCTGGACGTGCAGAGACCGCCCGGCGGGGACTCGGGCTTCCGGGTCAACCTCTTCGCCACCGACGAGGAAGAGGAGTGAGTGTCCCTGCCCTTCGTCTTCTCGCTAACGCCTCGCTAACGTCTCGGCCTGTAGCGTAGTGGTTAAGGTACATGACCCTGTAGCGTAGTGGTTAAGGTTCATGACCCTGTAGCGTAGTGGTTAAGGTACATGACCCTGTAGCGTAGTGGTTAAGGTTCATGACCCTGTAGCGTAGTGGTTAAGGCACATGACCCTGTAGCATAGTGGTTAAGGTACATGACCCTGTAGCGTAGTGGTTAAGGTACATGACCCTGTAGCGTAGTGGTTAAGGCACATGACCCTGTTGCGTAGTGGTTAAGGTACATGACCCTGTAGCGTAGTGGTTAAGGTACATGACCCTGTAGCGTAGTGGTTAAGGTACATGACCCTGTAGCGTAGTGGTTAAGGTTCATGACCCTGTAGCGTAGTGGTTAAGGTACATGACCCTGTAGCGTAGTGGTTAAGGTACATGACCCTGTAGCGTAGTGGTTAAGGTACATGACCCTGTAGCGTAGTGGTTAAGGTACATGACCCTGTAGCGTAGTGGTTAAGGCACATGACCCTGTTGCGTAGTGGTTAAGGTACATGACCCTGTAGCGTAGTGGTTAAGGTACATGACCCTGTAGCGTAGTGGTTAAGGTACATGACCCTGTAGCGTAGTGGTTAAGGTTCATGACCCTGTAGCGTAGTGGTTAAGGTACATGACCCTGTAGCGTAGTGGTTAAGGTACATGACCCTGTAGCGTAGTGGTTAAGATACATGACCCTGTAGCGTAGTGGTTAAGGTACATGACCCTGTAGCGTAGTGGTTAAGGTACATGACCCTGTAGCGTAGTGGTTAAGGTACATGACCCTGTAGCGTAGTGGTTAAGGTACATGACCCTGTAGCGTAGTGGTTAAGGTACATGACCCTGTAGCGTAGTGGTTAAGGTACATGACCCTGTAGCGTAGTGGTTAAGGTACATGACCCTGTAGCGTAGTGGTTAAGGCACATGACCCTGTAGCGTAGTGGTTAAGGTACATGACCCTGTAGCGTAGTGGTTAAGGCACATGACCCTGTAGCGTAGTGGTTAAGGTACATGACCCTGTAGCGTAGTGGTTAAGGCACATGACCCTGTAGCGTAGTGGTTAAGGTACATGACCCTGTAGCGTAGTGGTTAAGGTACATGACTGTAGCGTAGTGGTTAAGGCACATGAACCTGTAGTGTAGTGGTTAAGGTACATGACCCTGTAGCGTAGTGGTTAAGGTACATGACTGTAGCGTAGTGGTTAAGGCACATGACTGTAGCGTAGTGGTTAAGGTACATGACCCTGTAGTGTAGTGGTTAAGGCACATGAACCTGTAGTGTAGTGGTTAAGGTACATGACCCTGTAGCGTAGTGGTTAAGGTACATGACCCTGTAGCGTAGTGGTTAAGGTACATGACTGTAGCGTAGTGGTTAAGGCACATGAACCTGTAGTGTAGTGGTTAAGGTACATGACCCTGTAGTGTAGTGGTTAAGGTACATGACCCTGTAGCGTAGTGGTTAAGGTACATGACCCTGTAGCGTAGTGGTTAAGGTACATGACCCTGTAGCGTAGTGGTTAAGGTACATGACCCTGTAGTGTAGTGGTTAAGGCACATGACCCTGTAGCGTAGTGGTTAAGGTACATGACCCTGTAGCGTAGTGGTTAAGGCACATGACTGTAGCGTAGTGGTTAAGGTACATGACTGGCACCCACAAGGTCGGTGGTTCGATCCCCAGTGTAGCCACAATAAGATCCATGTTCAGCGCTTCAGTTCAGGGTCAGGGGCCTTTTCAAGGCCTCCATGGTGATGGGGTTTCCATCCAATTGTTTTTATGCACATTTTGAATTTGCACATAAAGACAAATTCAAAATGGAATGGCCAGTGTGCTTCACCTGAGTAGTTTTAATCAGTATTTCATCACAATTTTAACAATTTATATATGAATTCCGTTGTACCGGGGCATGTGTAGGCGGCACGGATGGTGCAGTGGGTAGCACTGCCGCCTCACAGCAAGGAGGTCCTGGGTTTGAATCCCGGTTGGCCGGGGCCTCTCTGTGTGGAGTTTGCGTGTTCTCCCCGTGTTTGCGTGGGTTTCCTCCAGGTACTCCGGTTTCCTCCCACAGTCCAAAGACATGCAGGTTAGGCTGATTGGAGAGTCTAATTGCCCGTAGGTATGAGTGTGTGAGTGAATGGTGTGTGTGCCCTGCGATGGACTGGCGACCTGTCCAGGGTGTATTCCTGCCTTTCGCCCAATGTATGATGGGATAGGCTCCAGCCCCCCTGCGACCCTGTTCAGGATAAGCGGGTTAAGATAATGGATGGATGGATGGATGGATGGGGCAGGTGTATTGTATGGACTGTGGCTCTCTAGAAGGGCAATAAAGAATCTAATCTAATCTGACCAGCTGTTGACATGCACGTCACATGAAAACGTTGGCGTGTTGCTGAGAGTAACGATGCAGTAATGATGCTGGGTGTGTTTTCTTTGGGGGGGGGGCGTGCTCTGTGTTCTGACGGCATCGCCTTCCTGTCCCTCCCCAGGGAGGCCTCCATGTCCCGGCCAGAGGAGCTCTCCTACGAGGTCATAAACATCCAGGCAACCAAGGTGAGATTTACACCGTGTTCAAATCAACATGGCCGCTTACAGTCCTACACCGCAAAAAAAAACCTCATATAATTAGTCTTTTAGTCTTACATTGAGACATTGAGACTTACCTTATTTTGGCTAAATAAAATGAAAATATTGCCAATGAGGTAAGACAGAAGATTTCAAGATTTGCAAATGGAATAAGACAATTTAACTTAAAACAAGCTAATATTTTCTACTTATGAGGAAAACAAAAGATCTTAAGTCTTGTTACAAGACTAGAATGCTTGTTAAGGCAGAGTACCCAGCTCAGTCACACAGACCGGTGTAATCCTCAACCTTCTGAACCTGTCTCTGGCATTACTTCCAAGCCACATAATTGGTTTAAAAGAACAGCCGGGGAATTATGGGTAATCTAGGGTCGTCGGCAAGCTTCCTGCCTTAGGTTGGTGTGTGACAAGCCCTCTGTGTGAGCTCAAGATGAGGTGGTGGCCTCCCATTGGTCAATCTTGTTGTCTCGTCAGGACCAGCAGGCCAATGAGGAGCTGGCCCGGATCATGGGGGAGTTCACGGAGGAGGCGGAGGCATCACAGGCTCCGAGCGACAAGGGGGCGGACCTTCTGGCCATGATGGACGGGCTCTGAGAGGGGGGTGTGGCCTCCGGTCCCCTGGGGGAGGAGCTACGCCTCGAGGGAGGCACGGCGGATCGTTCTGATTGGTTTATCCCGCGCCGTGGAAACAACCCGCTGGTCTCGCGCGCGCGTCTCTGGTTCCGATAGATTTGCAGTTTGCCGACGTGTTAGAGAGGGCGCGAGACGGAGGTCGAGAGAGATATAGGGAGAGAAAGTCGCATGAAATTAAGACTTAAATGACGACTTTGCTACGTGTCCCCAAATGGCTTCGTGACTACCGATAAGATGCACGTCACCTTATGATGTGTCCTCTGTCGGTAACGCTGTCCGAGACACCAATATGAACATGAGTCGCTGTTAATAACTGTCTGTGTCATCCCTCCGGTTAAGCAGGCACCGTCCAATCAGTGGCGGTGTTTCCCGCTGTGACCGAGTTGTTTTAAACTCGCTGCTACGTCCACCTGTGAGGGTGGGTATACCTGGACGTCGTTAGTTAGATTTTCCTCTTCAACACCACTGGGACTTAATTAAGGGCGCACTGGAACGTCACGCCACATGCTATATTAGAGTGGTCACACTGTAAAATAAGGTTCATGAATTGGCATGAACTAATGTAGCTGTTAACTGACTCCTACTGAAGAGTTCATCTGTACAGCTCTGTTAATGTATTTGTACATCATGAATAACAACTACATTAGTTATTGCAAATTCATATTGGAATGGAAAAAGTAAGTTAATGTATTTGTTAATGGTTAACTAATTATAAGTTCAACCTATGGTTTGCTAATGTATAAATATCATGGAACAAATATGTTAATTAGATAACAAATGCATTAACTCATGAAAAGTAACTTTCATGCTTAATGTAGTTGCCATTAACGCATGTTAACAACGACATTAGTTAATGCCAATTCAGGATCCGTATTGAAAAGCGTGTCCCTTTGAGTTTTTAAGAGCGAAAGGGTTGTTTGGTACATCATTATTTTCCAAATGAGGAAAAAAATCCTGCTCTTCTTTCGGAATCCGTTTTGAGTTTGAGTCACACGGTCATATGCTATCTGCGTCCCCCATCCTGTCGCATCCGCAAAGACCGCGGTTTCAGAATGCGTGTGGTGAATATCGTGCTTTCCTGTTGAACAGAGATATTTAAAAAATCCTGCGCTAGAAAAGACAGGACGTGTTACAGGAAGTTCACTTGGTAAGAGAATCCAGACACCTGGCTCCCAGATACACCCAAACAGAACATCGCTGTGGTCCTTTCATTAACCTGCGCATTACACTCTTTTTCTGTTTTTTAAGGCTTACGGTGTAAATTTCGATCGACACAGAGCCTGTGGGAAGCACATGACGTGCTACTATCAGCCGGTTTCAAAATGGCTGGAGGTTTTCTGTGTCATTGAGGTCTGTTGCTAGACGCAGCAGAAGTGGTTGATTTGATGTGCAATATTGAAAACAGCCACTGTTTTGCTTAAATAAGCAGAATGCATTTCTTAGTGTGGGAGGAAACGGTGAGCTGACGAGTTTATGATTTGAATATTTCTTGTGTGAATGTGTGTTATGTTTTATAAATGTATTGTGTATGTTGTGTTTACATATGTTGTTATCAGTGCACTTTTGTTAAAATATTATTGACTGATTGTGATTGATAAATATCACGTTTTGTGGAAATGTGTTTTTTTTTTTTCTCTGTGCATCGTAATAAATGATCAGTGAAGCATCTTTCTCTGTTTGTTTTCTCTTTCAACGTGGGGATTTGAGAGCATTGTTGATGTAGTCAGATGATGCAACCCGGCTCCACGCCGTTTTGCGACGTGTGTTCCGCGGCGCGCGCCAGGGGGAGCCCGCGAGCTGTGCATGTGAGCAATGACGTGTGATTTTATTAAGAGGCTCGGCTTCGTCGACGTTCGTGTGAAGATCAGAGGATCAGGACGGCAAACATTTTGTAATCCCCCCCCATCCTCACAGTTTATCCCACTTCAAACAGACGCAGTAACTGTTGGGCTTTTGGAGGACTCAAATGTGCGTTTAAATCCTCCGAATTAAAACGGCAACACGTGTTTAGTGTAAGCGTGTGTTTGAAATTCACAGAAAGCTGCTGCCAGTGTGACAAGCAACGCATAGCAAAAAAACCGTATCATTGCCTACAGAAACATGCTTGTAATATGGGGTTGGATTGTTTTTTCCGTTAACCAAAAAAATTCAGCCGGTGTGTATTTTCATCATAGAACAGATATCCTGAAGGGCGGGCGAGCCATAATTACCACATAAAAAAACATAATTAACTGTTAAAAATAATCTGTTGAGGGATTAAGGATGGCAAGAGAGCAGTTTTATGAAATTCGCTTTCTCAGTCTTTTGCATTTTAAAACTAAATCAATTATAAGTAATACTGAAAATAAGTATATTAAGTCTAAATATCTAAAGCACTTGACCTCAGATGTGACAAGTACCAGCAGTATCATGTAGCCCATTGTCAAATTATAAACAATTTTAACTGGAATGTTTCAGATACTTTTATTTAAACGTGACTTTAAAATCACAATTTATAGCCTACTTGGGCCAAATTTGAGCAGTGGACTGTTATCATGGTCACCGGTATTCTATCCAGGGTAGTGATCCTCACTCCTGGTCCTGGAGAGCCGCAGGGTGTGCTGGGGTCCTCACTCCTGGTCCCGGAGAGCCGCAGGGTGTGCTGGGGTCCTCTCTCCTGGTCCTGGAGAGCCGCAGGGTGTGCTGGGGTACTCACTCCTGGTCCCGGAGAGCCGCAGGGTGTGCTGGGGTCCTCACACCTGGTCCTGGAGAGCCGCAGGGTGTGCTGGGGTACTCACTCCTGGTCCCGGAGAGCCGCAGGGTGTGCTGGGGTCCTCACACCTGGTCCTGGAGAGCCGCAGGGTGTGCTGGGGTCCTCACTCCTGGTCCTGGAGAGCCGCAGGGTGTGCTGGGGTCCTCACTCCTGGTCCTGGAGAGCCGCAGGGTGTGCTGGGGTCCTCACTCCTGGTCCTGGAGAGCCGCAAGGTGTGCTGGGGTACTCACTCCTGGTCCTGGAGAGCCGCAGGGTGTGCTGGGGTCCTCACTCCTGGTCCCGGAGAGCCGCAGGGTGTGCTGGGGTCCTCTCTCCTGGTCCTGGAGAGCCGCAGGGTGTGCTGGGGTACTCACTCCTGGTCCCGGAGAGCCGCAGGGTGTGCTTGGGTCCTCACTCCTGGTCCTGGAGAGCCGCAGGGTGTGCTGGGGTACTCACTCCTGGTCCTGGAGAGCCGCAGGGTGTGCTGGGGTCCTCACTCCTGGTCCTGGAGAGCCGCAGGGTGTGCTGGGGTCCCCAGCCCTGGTCCTGGAGAGCCGTAGGGTGTGCTGTTTTTTGTTTTTGCCTTAATATCAGTAACCCAAGAAACCAGGTGAGGTGAGTTAACTGAGTAATTAACTGCTTTAATTGATGAATTAAGTGCTGAGTAACAAGAAAAGCCAACACACCCTGCGGCTCTTCAGCATGTAAAATATAATACAAATAAATACAAAAATAAAATAATACAATGCAACATAAATAATAATAATAATAAAAAACGAATGAATAGGGCAGCATGGATGGTGGAGTGGGTAGCACTGCCGGCTCACAGCAAGGAGGTCCTGGGTTCGAATCCCCGTCGGCAGGGGCCTCTCTGTGCGGAGTTTGCGTGTTCTCCCCGTGTTCGCGTGGGTTTCCTCCGGGTACTCCGGTTTCCTCCCACAGTCCAAAGACGTGCAGGTTAGGCTGATTGGAGAGTTGAAATTGCCAGAGTGTGTGAGTGACTGGTGTGTGTGCCCTGCGATGGACTGGCGACCTGTCCAGGGTGTATTCCTGCCTTTTGCCCAATGTATGCTGGGATAGGCTCCAGCCCCCCTGCGACCCTGCTCAGGATAAGCGGGTTAGGATAATGAATGGATGGATGGATAAACTCATAAATGCTTTGCATAATTTTATGATTTGCAGCTGTTGGACCCTCCCTTAACCCTACATTGCTCCAGGGGAGATTAGATGTCAGTCATTTTGAATAAGTGTCTGATAAGTCAGCTAAATAACAGCCATCGTGACTGTTTTGGGATCCAGTATTAAACAGTCTCTAGACAGCAGTCTCTCTCTTTTTATGTCTGTCCCTATCTATATCTCTTATCAATCTCTCTCTCTCCTCCTCTCTCTTTCTCTCCCCCTCTATCTCTCTCTCTCTCTGTGTGCCAGTAAGATAGAAGGATGTGGTTTGTCATGTTGTGCTGCCCCCACACTGTCTCATCCGCCCACGACACAGAGACCACAGCCAGTTTAATTACTTTTTCAAAGGCAGCAAAACCCAAAAAAAACCCTCCCCACCATCCCCCTCCCCCGCCTCTCTCTCTCCAATATTCATTAGAGAACCTGTAGGAGTATTCTCCTCCCCGCCCACAGCACATTCTGCTCTTTCTTTCTTAATAAGCTTTTCCAATAAAGCGCTCCTGCAATATGAGTAATTAGTGACTCCATTCAAAATGGCTGACAAGTTCTTGAATGTACTTTCTTCATCTCACCGTGGGTTTTATAAAGGTGTTGACTGTTTTATTCTTAAGTTACATTGTACTTTCTCACTCAGTATGGTACAGCGTTTCAGCACTGTACCATTTATTTTTCGGTTATAATTGATTTGTTTTTGTATTTATTTGTCAATTAATATGTTATCTTGCACGCCAGCTGAATTTCCAAGCATTCCTAGTCTTTCCCGTGATGTCCTGATAAAAGTCCCCATGCTTTATTTCAATTGCAGGAAGAGAAGCATACTGAGGCCCAAACCAAGAAGGAGAACCCCCTCAGAGGTAACCAAGGAAACGCGCACAGGTGACCATGCGATTGGAGGAGGCTAGTGGTTCCAAAGTTTCAGTTCCACGCTGTCCTGTGCAAATCATTTTTGAAGAGATGATGTGTACTGTGACTTCTTTTGACAAACCACCCCCCCCCCCCCCCACACTCCAAAAAAAATAATAATTTGGGGCCTTCGTTATTTTCCCACCCACTCTGGAAAAAAAGCATAGGCCTGCAATTAAGGTCACCACGGCAACCGCACAACTCAATACCCGGGTTATTTCAGTGCAGTGAACCACAAAGACAGAGAGTCAAAAGAGACACCGTGACTGTGCATGGGGTGTGTGTCTGTCAGTCTGCACAAACAACACACACACACACACGCACATGCACAAACAACACACACACAAACAACACACACACACACAAACAACGCACACGCACACGCACGCACACACACACACGCACACGCACATGCACAAACAACACACACACGCACACGCACGCACACACACACACACATGCACATGCACAAACAACACACACACACACACACGCACACGCACGCACACACACACACACACAAAATTTCTAAAATTTCCCTCGGGATGAATAAAGTATCTGTCTATCTACAAACAACACACACACACACACACACGCCCATTTACGGCTATGGGAGCTGCTGCATTCCTCGCAGTCTAAACGTGCTGAGGCACCAAACACAGGCACACACACAGGCACCAACACACAGGCACAAACACAGGCACAAACACAGGCACAAGGCGGGAGACTCTGCCTGCAGAGGGAGAGAGGACACGGATTCTCCTAATCGTCCTCTCTCTCTCTCTCTCTCTCTCTCCTATCGCCCCGCCCTCTCTCTCTCCTAATTACCCCGCCCTCTCCTATCGCCCCGCCCTCTCTCTCTCTCCTATCGCCCCGCCCTCTCTCCATCTCCACAGCCTGGGCTCCCCTGACGCTGGGTTACAGAGCTCTGGGCTCCCCTGACGCTGGGTTACAGAGTTCTGGGCTCCCCTGACGCTGGGTTACAGAGCTCTGGGCTCCCCTGACGCTGGGTTACAGAGTTCTGGGCTCCTCTGACGCTGGGTTACAGAGTTCTGGGCTCCCCTGACGCTGGGTTACAGAGCTCTGGGCTCCCTGACGCTGGGTTACAGAGCTCTGGGCTCCCCTGACGCTGGGTTACAGAGTTCTGGGCTCCCCTGATGCTGGGTTACAGAGCTCTGGGCTCCCTGATGCTGGGTTACAGAGCTCTGGGCTCCCCTGATGCTGGGTTACAGAGCTCTGGGCTCCCCTGATGCTGGGTTACAGAGCTCTGGGCTCCCCTGACGCTGGGTTACAGAGCTCTGGGCGCCCTGACGCTGGGTTACAGAGCTCTGGGCTCCCCTGACGCTGGGTTACAGAGCTCTGGGCTCCCCTGACGCTGGGTTACAGAGTTCTGGGCTCCCCTGACGCTGGGTTACAGAGCTCTGGGCTCCCCTGACGCTGGGTTACAGAGTTCTGGGCTCCCTGACGCTGGGTTACAGAGCTCTGGGCTCCCCTGACGCTGGGTTACAGAGTTCTGGGCTCCCCTGATGCTGGGTTACAGAGCTCTGGGCTCCCCTGACGCTGGGTTACAGAGCTCTGGGCTCCCCTGACGCTGGGTTACAGAGCTCTGGGCTCCCCTGACGCTGGGTTACAGAGTTCTGGGCTCCCCTGATGCTGGGTTACAGAGCTCTGGGCTCCCCTGACGCTGGGTTACAGAGCTCTGGGCTCCCTGACGCTGGGTTACAGAGCTCTGGGCTCCCCTGACGCTGGGTTACAGAGTTCTGGGCTCCCCTGACGCTGGGTTACAGAGTTCTGGGTGCGGCCGTGCGGACTGGGGGAGGCTGCGGAGGATCCCCGACTCTGGTGACTCATCGCTCTGCCATTTTAAATCTGGGCCTCCATTAAGAAAACCAGCGTTTCAGGATGAGCCTCTGGGGTTGTTTTCAGCGCTGAGACACTTTTGTTGGGCCTGTGAACAAACACAATCTTGTTTCTAAAAAGCTTTGTTTTCTTCTTTTTTTGGATTGTGTGGCACAGTCTGTAACAGACAAACCCCCCAGCCCTCTACAGCCCTGGGTTTCATTCTGTAGTGAGCCTCTCTACCCAGAACCCTCTCTGCTTTCTCCTGGCTGAATGAAGTAGAACACACACACAAAGGATGGGCTCCTCACACTAAAAACTCTTTCAGTGGATGTCTTGGCTTGTACATGCTGCCAAATGTATTGAGGACCGAGTGCAATCTGCAAAATTGGGTGGCAATAACGTAAAATAACTTTAAATAGTTTGGGAATTGAACTTGCAACTCAGGGCATCGTGGGTTTGACTCCCAGCTGGGGCACAGCGATGGTGCCCTTAAGCTTAAGGTTTGTAACCCAAATATCTACAATAAAATATCCAGCAGAATAATAATAATTTGTTACTTAGCTGACACTTCTATCCAAAGTGATTTTCAGTTGATGATAGTAAGCAGGGGACAATCCCCCCCTGGAGCAATGTGGGGTTAAGGGCCTTGTTCAAGGGCCCAACAGCTGTGTGGATCTTATTGTGGCTACACTGGGGCTTGATCCACCAACCTTCTGGGTCCCAGTCATGTTTATTGACTACTAGGCAACAGACTGCCCCCCAAAAAAGTATTTATACTGAGGGGGTAAAAAGGGATAAGGTTGTGATGAATAAGTATCTCTTGCAAGATCTTTCAGATTCAGGAGGTCTATTGTTGTACTTAGTATAAATAGTATTAAAAAAATGAAACAGTGCAGGCTGTATGAATGGATAGTGTGTCAGTTGAGTCTCTGCCAAATGCCTAAAATGTAAATAAGGCCACGTTCAGAGGCTGCGAGTCGACGGAGAGCGGTTGCTTGTGCTCACTCTCTTCTGGTTTCTTTCTCCTCTTCTCCTCCTCGCCCTCACCTGCAGGCAGTTCTGACAGTGTGACTCACCAGTTCCACTGTACACATGTGGGCTGGATACTGTTAACCCTTGAGCTGAAACGGCACCCGCCGTGTGGCTCAGGGCTTGTGGGGAGGAGGCCGGCGTGACCCAAAATGGCGGCCTGCCCTTTTGCATTCCTTCTCTGTTTGACGCGACATTCTGCACCTGCCCACAGCACTGAAACCGTGGGCTGGGCGCTGTGTACCGTGGGAGGGATTGTTGTTTTTCTAGAGGAGGCCTAATTATGGATCTGAGCAGAACGGTTAGCGTGCTACAGCAAAAGGTCATTCTGCTCCGAGAAGTTCAGCTATTCAAACTATGTTCCTGTTTCTGATCACAATCAGGTCTGAACTATACCGTGCTGAACAAAAAAAAAAGCATCTTTATGACAGTCGATAAAAGCGCTATGCAAATAAAAGCAAAAGTAAAAAATTGAATGAAAAAAAATTATTCTGTTCAGTACAGCGGGCCTATGTACTGTATGTATTTTTACGTTATTTGAATTGTTCACTTTTGCGTACTTAAACTGTAGCTCAGACAATTGGTTTCAAATAATGCAAAGAAAGAGCAAAAAATGCACATCCCATTGATGCTCGTTCTGGCATTGCGATACACGATTCATGACTACGGACTACGTACGTCTTTTTGTTTTTTTCAAATCTTCTTGCAACAGATTCATTCTCAGGAATTCAATCATTGACTGCGGTAGGGCGTATTGTATTTCGCTGAGTGAGGCGCACTACGCTGAAAGGATCTCTACCCCCACGGGAGGTGTAACCCTGACCATTAAAACCTTTCATGATCTGCATTTTTTTTTCCAGAGAGAGGAAGTAGCGTATTTATTTATTTATTTATTTATTTATGCATTTGTTTATGTATTAATGTTGTTTCCATATATGACCGGCCACTATTTTTCAACTGAAAACGTTTCTCATAACATGTGAGTAAACCTTTCCTCTAAAGCTTGCAGGTAATCAGGTAAATTTTGGGGGGGCGCTAGTACAACAGTACACCGTGTCAATAACTTCCTTCTTGCATGAATCATGACACGACCCCGAGCAAATCCCATATCACTGAATCTCTCATATTTCCTGCCAAGGCGACATTGCTGGGAAGGCATAAAAAACCGAATAGTTTTCATGTGAATGTCATCGCCCGAGCCCTTTATCTATTGGCTGACTGCATCTGTCACTCATGCGATGTGCGTCATTTCCGTTGTCAGGTGGTGCTGCTGTGGAAAGATGTGATCGGGGGGTCAGAGAGAGGAGGCTTTTCCTGATTGCTCATTTCAGTAATAATAAAACAACTTCTGAAATTACAAACGACGTTCTCGTTTGGTTGGGAAAACAAAGATCAATGCGCCGCGCTGATTAGAAAGCAGAGAGAATGCCCCTGGTCTAGAAGAGATCGTTTCCCCGGTTGTTTTGGGTCAAGGTAAGTTGTTAAAGAGCTAGCTGGTGGGGCTCCCAGCCGCACCGCCCGTGGACCCGACCAAACTAGCTTGCTAGCAAGCTACTGTACTTTGTTTTCTAATGCCTGTGGGCTTAAAGTGCGGTTACTAAATCTTTTCTATCAGATGCAAAACAGTCAGTGCAGGTCCGTCTATTAGATAATACACACATAAAGTTTTGACGAACGAGCTATTGACTACCACATATGTAGCTAGCCTTGACGCTCGCTTGCATGCTAACAAACTATTAGCTTCGATTTCGAAATTTTACGATTGCGAGTTCAGGAGTCACAAGCAAGCAAGCAATATTCGAGCCACTACTAGTTAGCCACTGGTAACCTAATTCTGCATGAATAGGAGTAGATTGTGGCGTTGATTGTTCTTGTATTTTTTAAATGTAATTTGCAGGTTGCGTCGCTTTATTAAATGTGCAACTGTTCGCATTTGCGAGTAACATCACGCACGAATGCAAACATTTTAATTGTAGCTAGAAGGCAGCTACAGCGCGGTCTCAGCCGGTTCTGGCTATAAATGGCAGGGTCTTGTCTTACGCGTGGGATCAGAAGCGCTTTAGCCGGAGGGGCACACGGAGCAAATGGTGATTGTGCGGAATCGCCCGGCAGCGAAAGTCAACAAAGGACTGGCGTGCTCCGTAACCACTGATTTCGGCTTCCTTTTTTTATTGTCTGCTCTCTGCCTGGTGCGCGTTTCTGACCGTGCTCCTGCCCTGGCGTCGCCAAACCAAACACACTCCGTAGTCCTGCCTACATGTACCGACGCCCCGGTCAGTGCAACATTATGTCCGTTTTTGTGCGTGTTATAACCACGAGTGTGGCTCCCCGTGTGTGCGTCCGATGACCTTGTATGGACCAAGAACGTTCAGATATGCAACTTCGGTGGCTAGCTTTTGCAAGCGCAGCCACGCCGCGTTTTTATAAAATAAATGACCGTATCGACCTAACCTTGACGCCTTGCGGGGTTTTTTTTTTTCTGATTGGACAAACAATCGATTAGGTTCGTGGGGGGATAACGCGTATGAACGCTGCAAGCCATTAAAATGTGATCACTATCTGAATACATATGGGCAGCATTGCCTGCTTAGTGCTTTTACCCTATTCAGAATTCCAGTCAAAGTTTCATTCGGGTTGTGTCATTCTTATCTGCGAATTCAAACATAATTATACTAATACGTCGACGATTAAATGGTACAGTGGACAGTGTTTTTAAGTCTGTCAATGTCTTCTTTCTTTCTTGTTTTGTTCGTCTGTGCCTTGGCTGTCAGGAATGCCTATTTTGGTCTCAGTAGCGTCGTGCCCCACTCAATTCACCTACGCTGTTTCCAAATTAGTCGAGCGAAACCCACGTTTGACAACAATGCGCCCGACGCTTCAGTCTGCAGAAAACCCAACCCGATGTGTCTGCATGACTTCCCTTCCTCCCAGTAACGCTCACCGTGGGCCAAATTTGTAGGCTGCTTTATACTGTGAATGGCAATGAGTTGACAGCAGATTAGACGTGTTTATGTATTGCGTTTATAATATGCATAGCGGTCCTGCCAGTTACGCGTTGGCTACGTTGCAAAACGCGCTTGGAAAAAATGAGTGATAGACAGCTTGCAGACATTAGCAAAGGCGCATTGAACTTATCCTGTTGTGCTGTCAGTGTTGCATATTGTGCAAATGTCCCTTTAACCTGCAGGTCAGCGCATGCGTTAAGTGTGTGTGTGTGTGTGTGTGTGTGTGTGTGTGTGTGAGAGAGAGAAGTGAAATTTTCTACATTCCTGGCTGCGGGGTGGCGTGGTCTATTGGAGAGAGATTAAAACCAGATAGCGGGTGAATCCACAGGCACCTTTAACTGTTGGCCCGGCGCTGTTTTCAAGCTATTTAAAGAGCGCACATTTTCACTGACGAGACGGGGGTGTCTTGGATCGTGTCTTGAGATAAAAATGAATCAGTTACTCGGTGTTCTTCTCCCATCCATTCTGGCTCATCTACGGATAAGATTCCTCTGTCACCGAATTCATTTAGCGGCCAATAGATTTATCTAGCCCTTCTGGCTGGTCTGTCACTTATATTTCAATGGCGCCGTGAGTCATGCAGAAATCGTGCGAGGCATTCATGCATTTTTTTTCTTGCTTACAGGAACATAGTAGCAAAAACACAGCAATGTTTTGCAAATATTGAATTTCTTCTCTCTTTTTTTTTTTGGGTTGAGGTTAAGTGTTCATATTGGTTATGGGACTCATCCATTCGGTGTCTTTGTACCCCGTGTCGTGCTGGCGTAACATTTTCATGCTGGCATTAAAGACTGTGGTTTTGGCGGAAGTCGCTCTTTTGAAAGGCCGCCCAGAATGATCATGGTTAGGCATTGTTCCGGCGTGTTCTCCCCGTTTTGTTTACCGGCCTCTGGCGGGTGAATGGCGTGTACTGGGTGAAAATTCCTCCCTTTGTGCGGTCATTAGTTCCCTGATTTTCCCCGCTGAGGGCGCGAGGCTTGTGTTTTTAGCGGCCTGGCGGGGAGTGGCGCGGTCGCTTTCATTGCTCGCGCGTGAATCAGAGCTCAGAAAGTTAGTTTCCCTGAGTGACGACACGCGCTGGCTGGCGTCTGCCGGTGTTATCTAAAGATCTAATCTGCACGGCTGCTTCTCACACTCAACGCTGACTGAAAGTATGCGTCGCTGATTATTACAATTCATGTATATTTTTTGCGTGTGTACATGTACACGGCCATATGTGTGCATGCATGTACGTTTGTGTACATGCATGGTTCCGTGTACATGTGTGCTCTATAGTTAATTTGTGGGGGTGATGTTATTGAGGGGTCGGAGGTCATGAGGTGCTGCCCAGCGCTAAATGATAAATGCTTGGCACTTATACACCGCCTTTATCCAAAGCGCTGTACAATTGCTTCTCATTCACTCACACACTCGCACACCAACGGCGATTGGCTGTCATGCAAGGCACCAGCCAGCTCGTCAGGAGCGTTTAGGGGCTTAGGTGTCTTCCTCACACCCAGGGCGGGAATCGAACCGGCGACCCAGACGACTGCTCTTACCGCCTGAGCCAACGTGACCCCGTGAAAGGTTGTAACTGCTCTTAATACGACTGGACCTGTCTTATCTGATGGGCTGTCAACAGGGTTCCCACAGACCCCGTGTCCGTTCTGCCCGCTCCCCCTGTGTTCCCTGCGCTGTTGCCTCCTTCCTGGGGTCAGAGACGCTCCGTTGAGCGCGTACGGTCAGAGGTCAGAGGTCAGAGGTCAGATCTGCTCCAGCCGTGTCCCTCCATGTTCCTGGGCCTTACTCAGAAACCGCCCGAGACGCTTTTCCTGGAAGTGTTCCAGTGATCGTATTTTAATCCATTACCCGTTCTCTCGCTCTCTCGCTCTCTCTCTCTCTCTCTCTCTCTCTCTCTCTCTCTCTCTCTCTC
>NC_083760.1:2881129-2911129 GCF_963514075.1 Conger conger | reverse complement strand
ATTCACGGCTCGCAGGTATCGATCAGCCCTGCAGCCTGTCTGTGCATAGAGCGGCCCGTACTGGGACACAGAGAGAGAGAGAGAGAGAGAGACACTCACACACACTCACACAGACACTCACGCACACACACACACACACACACACGCACTCGCACACGCACACGCACAGTCTCTCACACGCACACACACACACACTCGCACACGCACAGTCTCTCACACGCACACGCACACACGCACACACACACACACACACACACACACACACACACCTTTTGATTGGACTGATGATGACTCACCTTTTCTACTTTGTCATGGAAACATGGCCTCATTAAGAGTGAAGTGACACAGCTTTGCGTATTTACATGTGAAAGTAATGCATATGATAAGTACAGACACTCTCCCTCTCCCTCTCTCTCTCTCTCTCTCTCTCTCCTAAATTCAGTGGTCCAGTATTGGCAGAAAAAGCAGAGCAGTACTATGCTCAAGCATATAAACCTGTAACCCACACAAGTTGATGTATGATGACTGTTCAATATAGGCTTTTCCATTGCACGTGTCGTGTGTGTTTAAACCTGGCAGCCTACAGACTAGTGTCCAAGTTACTGAACTGGGCCCTGGAAGGTGTCGCCACAATAAGATCCGCACAGCCGTCGGGCTCCTGTGGGGATTGTCCCCTCTGCTTAGTCTAATCAACTGTAAGTGGCGTTGGATAAATGGCTGCGCTGCGGTGTTAAGAGCTGCCCTGCGCCCTCAGGACCGGGCGTACGAGGCGGCGGAGGACCTGGACTCCTCGAAGAGCCGGAGGATGAAGAAGCGGATCTGCCTGGTGCTGGACTGCCTGTGTGCACACGACTTCAGCGAGCGCACGGCGGAGCTCATCAACCTGCAGCACTACGTCATCAAGGAGAAGCGTCTGAGCGAGCGAGAGACCATCGTCATCTTCTACGACGTGGTGCGCGTGGTGGAGGCTCTGCACAAGGTGGGCCCTCGCCACGGCAACCAGTACAGTACACTATATTACAGTACTGTACAATACAGTACAATACAGTATATTACAGTACAATACAATACAGTACAATACAGTATGTTACAGTACAGTATATTACAGTACAGTACAATACAGTATATTACAGTACGATACAATACAGTATGTTACAGTACAGTACAATACAGTATGTTACAGTACAGTACAATACAGTATATTACAGTAAGTACGATACAATACAGTATAGTACAGTATATCTCAGTACAGTACAATACAGTATATTACAGTACAGTACAATACAGTATGTTGCAGTATATTACAGTACAGTACAATTCAATACAGTATATTACAGTACAGTACAATACAGTATATTACAGTACAATACAATACAGTACAATACAGTATATTACAGTACAGTACAATACAGTGCATTACAGTATTACAGTATATTACAGTGCAATACAGTACGATACAGTATAGTACAGTACAATACAGTACAATACAGCATAATACAGTATATTACAGTACAATACAATACAGTATATTACAGTACAGTACAATACAGTGCATTACAGTACATTACAGTAGGGCGTTGGAGCAGGTCTCTGACATGAGTCCCTTCCCAACAATTTAAACAAAACTAAACTCTCTGTGGCAAAAATCACCACTGGCTTGGCAAGCTTGGGTGTGCGCGGGTTAAAGAATCGAAAGATGTTCGATGAGGGAGATTTGATTCTGAACTGGCACAGGGGAGAAAAAAAAAAAAAAAAGAAAGCAATTTCAGATCCTCTTTACTGCTGGTTTGATTATGAGTTCATTTAACCGCAGGGTTTCAGCTGTAATAACTGCACTTTGACACGGTTTTTAAAGTCGCTCTTCGTAAGAGCACTTCTTAAATGACTAAAACTTAACGTAACGGACAATGCTGTCACATCTGTAGGCATTTTACGGAAATGGGCAATTCTGGGGCACGGCCGTACCGAAGCCAATAAATATTGATAATGGCAGTAATGCATTTGATGAGTGATTGATGGGTTTACAGGAGCGCACTGGTACCTCATTGAGCCGTGCTCCCGATCGTCCGAGCTGCCTTTCTGCTGCTGAGGCAGCAGACGCCTGTTAGCCGACACGGGAAAAGCGTTTCAGGAGTTGTTATGATTTTAAACTTGAGGACGGTCGTCCGTGTCCCTCTCTCAGGGTGTGAAAATGGACTAGACTGTGAAAGTAGCACATCAGAGGTGAGAAGGGAGAGTTGTTTGTTTTGTTCTCGGGAAAGGCCTGCCTGTAACATGATTTTTTGATGTGTGTGCTGACCTCCCTCCCTCTCTCTCTCTCCCTCCCTCTCTCTCTCTCTCCCTCCCTCCCGCTCCCTGCAGAAGAACATCGTTCACAGAGACTTGAAACTGGGGAACATGGTGCTAAACAAAAGGTGGGTAGGGACGGTCTCCATTCGGGCTCCGGTTTCCTCTGAGAACAGCACGTTATTGGCGTTTCGGCCGTTCAGCAGGCTCACATTCTTTACCCGCTGTCTGTCCGTCTCTTCACGCGGCTGTGTGTTTAGCTGAAGCAGATTTCTCAGCCTCACTGTGGTGTACGGATGCAGTGACCCTCATTGGGAATGAAACCTCAGGGTGACTAGCCCAGTTCCCTACCCACAATGCCACACTGCACTCAACTCAGCTTGTTTGAGGGAATCCCCCTCCCCCCCCCCCCCCCCGCCTTCCCTGTCCAGGCCCCAAAGTGTCTCTGAATCTGAGCCGGGTTCGATTTCGAGAGAGAGCGAGAGAGAGAGAGCAGGAGGAGAGGGCAGACCGCTGAGGATGACTCATCCTGGCGGGTTTGTTGTGGAACGGGACGTAACCAAAATCAGATGGCACCTCGCTCTCTTCCTCTCCGAGGCCCGGGCGTTTCAGGTCAGCGAGTGAGCGAGTGAGCGAGTGATCGAGGCGCTTTTAAGATTTTGCTTCGTCCTGCTTCCACCCAAGTGTTCTCCGGACAGCTTGGGCTCAATGCTTCTCTGGGATTCAGTATCGGGGGTTCCTCTGGGGTCAGTATCAGGGGTTCCTCTGGGGTCAGTATAGGGGGTTCTTCTGGGGTCAGTATTAGGGTTTCCTCTGGGGTCAGTATCAGGGTTTCCTCTGGGGTCAGTATCAGGGGTTCCTCTGGGGTCAGTATCAGGGTTTCCTCTGGGGTCAGTATCGGGGGGTTCCTCTGGGGTCAGTATCGGGGGGTTCCTCTGGGGTCAGTATTAGGGTTTCCTCTGTGGTCAGTATTAGGGTTTCCTCTGGGGTCAGTATCAGGGGTTCCTCTGGGGTCAGTATCAGGGTTTCCTCTGGGGTCAGTATCGGGGGGTTCCTCTGGGGTCAGTATCGGGGGGTTCCTCTGGGGTCAGTATTAGGGTTACCTCTGGGGTCAGTATTAGGGTTTCCTCTGTGGTCAGTATTAGGGTTTCCTCTGTGGTCAGTATCAGGGGTTCCTCTGCGGTCAGTATTAGGGTTTCCTCTGGGGTCAGTATCGGGGGTTCCTCTGGGGTCAGTATCGGGGGTTCCTCTGGGGTCAGTGTCGGGGGTTCCTCTGGGGTCAGTATCGGGGGTTCCCCAGGGGTCAGTATTGGGGGTTCCCCAGGGGTCAGTATCAGGGGTTCCTCTGGGGTCGGTATTGGGGCTTCCGCTGGGGTCAGTGTTGGGGGTTCCTCTGGGGTCAGTTTTGGGGGGTTCCTCTGGGGTCAGTTTTGGGGGGTTCCTCTGGGGTCAGTGTTGGGGGGTTCCTCTGGGGTCAGTGTTGGGGGGTTCCTCTGGGGTCAGTGTTGGGGGTTCCTCTGGATGCGGTTGTCTACCGAATTTATGGTAGAATGTAGAAGCTTGCTGGGTTTTTATTGCGTTTTTATTGCGTTGTCAGGGGCAACCCAGTTGCTCTGTTGTCCATAAATACTATTTATAAACATGCATAAACACACACGTACATGCATGTGTAGATACACGCGCACACGCACACACACACACACACGCACACACACACACACACACACAGCACGGTGGTCCCAGCTCTGACCACACGCGCGCACACACACGCTCTCACACACACTCTCACGCACACACACACACGCGCACACACACACACACACACACGCACACTCTCTCACGCACACTCTCACACACACTGTCACGCACACACACACACGCGCGCACACACACACACACACACACACACACACATACTCTCACACTCTCACGCACACACACACACACACGCGCACACACACACTCATGCACACACACACACACGCACTCACGCACACTCTCACACACTGTCACGCACGCACACGCACACACACACACACACACACACACACACACACACACACACACACACACACACACACACACACACGGTGGTACACTGAGTCCCAGTTCTCAGACAGCAGCAGAGCCATAACACAGAGCTGAGTCATACCTAGAGCCCCAGCACTGACGCAACACTGTTTACTCTCCCCCCCCTCCCTCCCTCCCTCTCTCTCTCTCCCTCCCTCTCTCTCTCTCTCTCTCTCTCTCTCCCTCTCTCTCTCTCTCTCTCTCCCCTCTCTCTCTCTCTATCTCTCTCTGTCTCTCTCTCTCTCTCCCTCTCCCTCTACCTCCCCCCTTTCATCTTTGTATTCACATTCTTTGTATTCACATTCACATGGTGTTCAGAACACTTTGTATCTGTCTCTCTCTCTCTGTCTCTCTCTGTCTCTCTGTCTCTCTGTCTCTCTGTCTCTCTGTCTCTCTGTCTCTGTCTCTCTGTCTCTCTGTCTCTGTGCACATTGGACTGGTCATAATGATGCGAGTTGTAGTAAATGTATACTGTTCTCTCTCCTCTAATGAAAGATGGCTACTTTCTTTACCACATGCTACGGCAGATTTTGCAGCGCAGATACTAAAGAACAGCTTGTGCTCACAACATCTCCCAGACTCCTGGTCCTGGAGAGCCACTGTGTCATTGACCGATGAAAGCTGCTGGTTACATGCAGCAGCAGACTCTGTCTCTCTGCAGGACCATGGTTAGGGGACCCCAGCACACCCTGTGTCTCTCCAGGACCGGGGCTGGGGACCCCAGCACACCCTGTGTCTCTCCAGGACCAGGGCTGGGGACCCCAGCAGACCCTGTGTCTCTCCAGGACCAGGGCTGGGGACCCCAGCACACCCTGTGTCTCTCCAGGACCAGGCTTGTGATTGGACCCTGTTGGTTTGAGGGCCAGGCTCACCTCAGAATTCCTGGTCCGTAGGCGTGTTCTGGACTCCTGGTTCTCTCAGCCGGAGCGTCAGATCTTTAGCTGTGCTTCCGTTCAGCGGTGCTGAGAGTGTGTTTGAGATGCCGCTGTGAGAGAGGCGCGTTTGAAATCAATCCTGGGTGTAGGGTTGGAGCGAGTGAGAGAGAGGTGGCAGACGTGCGAGTGCACACACACACACACACACACACACACACACACACACACACACACCCTCGTTAGCGCACTCGTACACAGTGTCTGCTCCCTGGCCCTGCATCCAGGCTGTTCCGACGATATCGGCGTTCTGCGCTGAAGCGCGTTAGTCAACCGGACGCTTGACCAAAGCCGCGCGCTGACTCACACTCTCTCTCACACGCACACACACACACACTCACACACACACACACACACACACACACACACACACTCACACACACACTCACTGCCTGTCAGAGCGAGCCTTTGTGCTGTGCGCGAACGATGCGGTGTGTTTCCCCGGCTTTTCATCCCAAGGCCGTGTTTACCCAGAACACAAAGAGCCCTGTGCCCTGCGTCTCTCCCTCTGTTGTCTGTGTCCTGTTCTATAGTGTTTACATAGAGCCCTGTGTCTCTCCTCTGTTGTCTGTGTCCTGTTCTATAGCGTTTACATACAGGGCCCTGTGCCCTCAGTCTCTCCCTCTGTTGTCTGTGTCCTGTTCTATAGCGTTTACATACAGAGCTCTGTGCCCTGTGTCTCTCCCTCTGTTGTCTGTGTCCTGTTCTATAGTGTTTACATACAGGGCTCTGTGCCCTGAGTCTCTCCCTCTGTTGTCTGTGTCCTGTTCTATAGTGTTTACATAGAGCCCTGTGTCTCTCCCTCTGTTGTCTGTGTCCTGTTCTATAGCGTTTACATACAGAGCCCTGCGTCTCTCCCTCTGTTGTCTGTGTCCTGTTCTATAGTGTTTACACAGAGCCCTGCGTCTCTCCCTCTGTTGTCTGTGTCCTGTTCTATAGCGTTTACATACAGAGCTCTGTGCCCTCAGTCTCTCCCTCTGTTGTCTGTGTCCTGTTCTATAGTGTTTACATAGAGCCCTGTGTCTCTCCCTCTGTTGTCTGTGTCCTGTTCTGTAGCGTTTACATACAGAGCCCTGCGCCCTGAGTCTCTCCCTCTGTTGTCTGTGTCCTGTTCTATAGTGTTTACATACAGAGCCCTGCGTCTCTCCCTCTGTTGTCTGTGTCCTGTTCTATAGTGTTTACATGCAGGGCTCTGAGCCGAGAGACCCTGTGGTCTGGTGTTGGGTCCGCGTTGGGTCCCGGTCAAATCAACGAAGCTGCTTTTGGATAAAGGCATGAGCTTTAGAAGAGGAAGAGTGTCCTGGTTGCAGTGAAATGCTCCTGTGTGTAGCTCCGCCACACAGACTGCGTTTTGTCCTGGGTTTGGGTGATCGCCCAGCGTCTGTGTGCCGGAGATAATAACCTTTATCTGTGAAGCGTTCCCTTCTGTTCAGTTCCACTTCTTCCTCCTAGCTTTATCACGGTTCACTGGGGCGGCATTTTAGGTGTCGTATCAAACGCAGGAGAAGTTCCTGTTTGTTGAAGGTTGTGACCTCACCTGTCTCTCCCTCTGTGTGTGTGTGTGTGTGTGTGTGTGTGTGTGTGTGTGTGTGTGTGTGTGTGTGTGTGTGTGTGTGTGTGTGTGTGTGTGTGTGTGTGTGTGCACGCTTGCAGGACACACAGAATCACCATCACAAACTTCTGCCTGGGGGAAACACCTGGTGAGTGAGGGATGACCTGCTGAAGGACCAGAGAGGGAGCCCCGCCTACATCAGCCCGGACGTCCTGAGCGGTGAGGGAGGGGGGGCACGGCGCGGGGCGGGGGGGGGCGGGGAGGGGGGCACGGCGCGGGGGGGGGGGGGGGGGGGGGCTATTATCACCGCTGCGCTCCGCTTGCGGGGTGCAGAGTGAGTCACCAGCGTATCGCTGCTGTTACTCAATCATCACCCACCTGTTCAGCACCACCGCCTTTCTGTTTTATCATTTTATTGGCGTGTGTGTGCGTGTGTGTGCCTGTGTGTGCCTGTGTGTGCCTGTGTGTGCCTGTGTGTGCCTGTGTGTGCCTGTGTGTGCCTGTGTGTGCCTGTGTGTGCGTGCGTGTTAGGGTTAGCCTAAAGGTTTTAAACTTTGGATCCTCACTACAGCATGTGTGCACGACGTGCTCGTTTACGATTTGTAAAGTTGTGTTTCGCTGAAATGGAAATGACTCCGGTCCCCGGCCTGGGGAGCGGGGGGACGGTGTGCGCTGAGCACGCAGGGCCCCCAGGGAAACGGAGAGCTCAGCAGAAGTGGTTCCCGTTTCTGGGAAGAGTCGGGGAAAGGCCACCGCGGCCAGCGCGTGAGATCTGAGCAGGAAGGTGTCCCAACGCGCGCTTGCACAACCCCCGCAGTAATGGGAAAAGTGTGTTTCCCCTTCCTGCTAAGAGCTTGGGCAACACGGTCTCCACTACCAGGAAGTGGGTTGGGATACGCCTGCTCAGCCTGGGGGAAAAAAAAAAAGGTTTTAGTTCAGCTTTGTTTAGCTTTGTTCACAGTCTCGGCTGTGGAGGTTAGCGCAGCGTGTCTGTGCGGCTATGCCTGTCCGTATTGCACAAGCATTCTTTTTTTGGGTCTTGAATCTTGATATTTGCAGACTTGAGATGGCCACAGGGGCAAGAACAGCCGTGTTATTTCAGCGCAGGTGTGTAGAATTCCTGCGGCTTTCTGAACTTTTAACCCTGCGGCGTCCCTTGCTGCTGCGTGCGTCCGTTAGCGTCCGTTAGCGTCCGTTAGCGTCCGTTAGCGTCCGTTAGCGTCCGTGACCTCGCGGGTCGGGTGAAGTGGGAGTTTGTGTGTGAAAAGGACGGATTGTTTCGGGTGTTTTTTTGTTTTTTTTCCCCTCTGTGTTTCCGTGGTGAATGAGAGAGAACAGGGAACGTGAGCGCAGAACAAAACATAACCCGAGAGTGAGTCACAGGCATGAGTCACCGAGGGGAAGCTTCTCCCATACTGCACCGCTTCTCTGCTCAACTGGAATCTCTCCCTGCTCTCTCTTTCACTCTCTCTCTTTCTCCCTCACTCCTTCTCCCCCTCTCACTTGCACTCTTCCCTCGCTCCCCCTCTCTCACTTGCATCCCCCCTCTCTCCCCCCCCCTCTCTCTCTCTCTCTCTCTCTCTCCTCTCTATCCCCCTCTCCTCTCTCTCTCTCTCTCCCTCCCTCCTCTCTCTCTCTCTCTCTCTCTCCCTCCCTCCCCCCTCTCTCTCTCTCTCTCTCTCTCTCTCTCCCCTCTGCTTCTTTTTCTGTAATCTTGTGCAAAGCCTCAGGGGTTTCTCCCGAGAGTCACCAAAAAGCGTAACAAAACAAACACCGCGTCCGATTGGTTTGTTTACACCAGCCGACTACCTGTAATCTGTTGCTCTCGCCCCCATAAAATCACTTGGTTGTGCGTGCGTGCGTGCGTGTGTTCACATCCCTGTCCTCACTGACTGTTTGTGACGGGGGATCTGAACCCTAAACACAGTGCCGTTGTGTCGGATAGACGCGGGACAGCTGGGTGTCTGAGAGGAAGCCAGCTGTCACTCACTTTTGACAGGGGATAGTAAGAGTAAAAATAGTTTTCAGTATTATTTTGGAGGTTTTATTGTCTTGTGAGCATTTGGGGTATGAAGAGTCTTTTCATTTTTGGGGTTAATGGATTTGGAGACTGTGTGTGTGTTAAATGTAGTGCACATTCAGTGTGCGTTTCTAACTGAAGCTATAAATGTGTGGTGTTTGTGGTGCAGTGTGCTGGCTTGGTTTTATGAGTTTGCTTTAGCGTGTGCATGCTCTGTGTCTGTAGCGTGTGCATGCTCTGTGTCTGTAGTGTGTGCATGCTCTGTCTGTAGTGTGTGGCATGCTCTGTGTCTGTAGCGTGTGCATGCTCTGTGTCTGTAGTGTGTGGCATGCTCTGTGTCTGTAGTGTGTGCATGCTCTGTGTCTGTAGCGTGTGCATGCTCTGTGTCTGTGGCGTGTGCGGGTAGTGCGTTTGTCCCGTGCCCAGGCTCTGACGCTCTCCCTCTCTCCCTCTCTCTCTCTCCCCCTCTCTCCCTCTCCCCCTCTCTCTCTCTCTCCCCCTCTCCCTCCCCCCCTGCAGGCCGGCCGTACCGGGGTAAACCCAGTGACATGTGGGCGCTGGGGGTGGTGCTGTTCACCATGCTCTACGGACAGTTCCCCTTCTACGACAGCATACCTCAGGAGCTCTTCCGCAAGATCAAAGCTGCAGAGTACAGCTTTCCAGAGTGCGTATACCGCCCCTGTACTACAAACCTACACCATTCACTCCTATACTCTATAACCTATACCATTCGCCCCTGTACTGTTTAAAGTCAAATGAGTATCAGTGATTCCCTGTAGTGTTCCAGCCCCTCTTGTGGATGTGCCTTGTTTCCGGAAGTTTCCTGACCCCCCCCCCCCCCCCCCCCCCTCTCTCTCTCCCCACACAGGGACGGGCGTGTGTCGGAGAACACGTGAGTGTCTGATCCGGAAGCTTCTGGTGCTGGATCCCCAGCAGAGGCTGACCGCAGCTGAGGTGCTGGAGTCACTCAGCGGAATCATCGCATCCTGGTGAGGGAGAGGGAGAGGGAGAGGGAGAGGGAGAGGGAGAGGGAGAGGGGAGAGGGAGAGGGAGAGGGAGAGGGAGAGGGGAGAGGGAGAGGGAGAGCGCCCTCTGGTGGACACGCACGCACGTCTGCATGGGGAAACACACTGATTGGTCCCTCGCTTTATGAACTTCAGTCCAGACCTGAACGCAGGATCATCAGCTCACAGCCCTCCACCCCTCCTCTGGCCAATCAGCACTGACTGTTCACTTAATTACCCGGGAGAAAAGAAAAGCAGGGCTGGATTTGATGATCCCTGCCTTAATAAGTCACAGACTGCGCCACAAGATGGACACCCCCTCCCTGTGCTATAAAACCCATTAAAGGCTGTGAAGCTGGTGTACTGACCCGGTCTGTGGGCTAGTGTACTGACCCGGTCTGTGAGCTGGTGTACTGACCGGTCTGTGGGCTGGTGTACTGACCCGGTCTGTGGTGGGCTGGTGTACTGACCCGGTCTGTGGGCTGGTGTACTGACCCGGTCTGTGGGCTGGTGTACTGACCCGGCCCGGTCTGTGGGCTGGTGTACTGACCCGGTCTGTGGGCTGTTGTACTGACCCGGTCTGTGGGCTGGTGTACTGACCCGGTCTGTGGGCTGGTGTACTGACCCGGCCCGGTCTGTGGGCTGGTGTACTGACCCGGTCTGTGGGCTGGTGTACTGACCCGGTCTGTGGGCTGGTGTACTGACCCGGCCCGGTCTGTGGGCTGGTGTACTGACCCGGGCTTGTGTTGTGTTCCTCAGGCAGTCCGTCTCCTCTCTCAGTGGGCCTCTCCAGGTGGTGCCTGACATCGACGACCAGGTGAACCACCCAGAGCTCCTACAGGAGGTGAGAAACCCTCACCGCGTCCCGCAGGACTGATCTGGGATCTGCCTGTGGGTCTGACGGGAGCAGCCACTAAACCGGCTCCTCCTGCTCACAACTGATCTGGGATCAGCCAAGGAAAGCTGGTTTATGGCAGTCTTGTAGTTAACTTGCACTAAAATATGTCTCTCCCTCTCTCCCCCCCCCCTCCCCCTCTCTCCCTCCCCCCCTCCCCCCCTCCCCAGGCGAAGGTGGTAGAGGAGTGTTCTCAGTACGAGTTTGAGAGCTACATGCGGCAGCAGCTGCTGCTGGCGGAGGAGAAGAGCTCTCTGCACTCTCTCCACGAGGCCCCGGGCCTCCTGCGGCCGAGGCCGCTGGGCAGCATCCCGCCGGTGCGCCGTCTCGGCCGGGACGCCCAGCCCGTCAGCCCCCTGGAGGCGGCCGTGCTCGCCCAGCGCTTCCTCCGCAAGTAACCCTGACCCCCGGCCCCCGGCCCCCGGCCCCCGGCCCCCGGCCCCCACAACAAACAGACAGACTCCCAAACCCAGCTCCGCCCCCCCCCCCCCCCCCCCGAGCAAGGACATGGCCAATGGGCTGGGGCTGGGGCGGGGGGGGGGGGCGGGGTCAAGGAGGGGGTACCCGTGGGACTCTGAACACCGTGTATACACACACACACACACACACACACACACAGACACACACAAACACGCACACGCGCACACACGCGCACGCGCACACGCACGCGCACACACACGCACACACACGCGCACACACACACACAGCACACACACAGCACACACACAGCACACACACACACACACTCACAGACAGACACACACACCCGTAAGGACAGCATTTAAGCTCAGCGTTGAAGCCTCTGGACTGGTGATGGAGAGTTTTGGCGGTCTGAACCTCATCGGGCTCTTAGCCTACCACCCCCCCCCTGGTCACTGGGCCCCCCCCCCCCCCCCGCCCTGTTCTACCAGCTGCTGTTTGGGAACTGGAGTGAGGGGCTGCCCTCCTCACCTGCATCCCAAAACCTCTCCCCACACACACACACACACACACACACACTCTTACACCTGGTCGGAAAGAGCAATACGGTGTTCCACGTCGGAATCATGTAGCAACCCACCCCCCCCCCCCCCACACACACACACACACACACACACGCGCGTTCGGAGTTGTCTCCGATCGGCTGATCACATGACCACGGACTTCATTACTGCCACGAGCTCCAAGCTTCTCTCTTTCTCTCTCTCTCTTTCTCTCTCTCTCTCTACCCAAAGGATCTGTGTGTGTGTGTCCTGTAACTACGACTCAAAACTACCTCTGCCCCCCCATCCCCAAAAACAGCCCTGTTCTTTAAGAGGGGTGGGCAGCCCTGGTCCTGGTGTGACGGGGCCATTTCTGGTTGCTGTTCCATCTTACCTGCACTCCAGGAGGGCTGCAGTGTCTGCAGGTTTAACTCCAGTCCTGGAGGGCCGCAGTGTCTGCAGGTTTAACTCCAGTCCTGGGGTGCCGCAGTGTCTGCAGGTTTAACTCCAGTCCTGGAGGGCCGCATTGTCTGCAGGTTTAACTCCAGTCCTGGAGGGCCGCAGTGCCTGCAGGTTTAACTCCAGTCCTGGAGGGCCGCAGTGTCTGCAGGTTTAACTCCAGTCCTGGATGACTGCAGTGTCTGCAGGTTTAACTGGCTAAAGACTCCACACACCTTGTTCTCGAGGCCTTAATTGATGGCTGATTGAAAGGAAACCGGAAAAACCTGCAGGTTCTGCGGCCCCCTGGGAATTCAGTTTGGCACCCCAGGACTGTCCCTGGTGGAGCAGGGCTGCCCATCTCGGCTGTGTCACAGGGCGATGGCGCCCCCTAGTGGAGAAGCATTACCCTTTCCCATTTTTGTTTTTTCCTCCTGGTTTATTTTGGTGTTAATGTGGGGTGGAGTTTCTCCATCTGATCTGAATAAGCTTTGCCCCCCCCCCCCCCCTTAATTAAAAGGTAGCATTTCGTTTCCTCGATTTTTTATAAAGATGCAGATTCTCGTTCTGGCCACTGACAACTTCTGGTAACTGAAATATTAGCAGAAAGCATTTTTTTCGTTTTCCTTTTCTTGTCTTTCTTTTGGGAAATTTTTCCATTTTCTGTGTTTCAGTTTTTGATCATTTAGCATTTTTTTTCTGGCAGCTAATTTCAACCGCTCTCCCGAGCCAGGTTTTTTTTTTTTTTACCATGGTGCGGAACTGCCTCGAGCCAGGAGATCCGCTCTGAGAGTCGCACGTTTCTGACGTCAGACGTGTGTTCAGGCTCGTTCTGTTCCCGCGTACGGTTCATTATATCAGCCAGCATGAGCATAGTTTTTTCAGATATATATATATATATACATATTTTAATATTTATAGCCAAATATGGAGTTTCTTTAAAGTGGTTGTTTGCCAAGGAAACTACCCCCCCCCCCCCACACCCCCTCTCCGTGTTGTTTTTCCTTTCTTATAAATCCTCCCCCGCGAACTGTGCGTATCGCCATGGTACCAGTGTGAAGAGTGAGCTAAATGTGAATGCGTAGCGCATCAGGCCCGGTGTAAAATGTCAGTGGTGCTTTCGTCGTGTGTGCATCTCTATCCTCCAGACCCTGGTGCTGACTAGCCTAATTTGAACGAAAAATATAATATATATATTCTCATAAATCAGACAGTGCTACCGGTCGTGTGGTAGACTGTGCAATCGTCATTTTCAGGAATAAAAAGCTGTGCCCTTCTTGCCGCGGGATAAACGATGTACCGTGGGAAACGCCTGTTCGTTTTGACATTTTGTTTAGCGTCTCATGGATAAAGGAGGCTAGTGTGTTTTGGTGATTTAGGTGATTTCTTTGATACCCCCCCCCCACACCTACAGAGAGAGACTCTCGCACTCTGAAATAACCACTCCCCCCCCCCCCCCCCCCCCCCGTCACGCTCGGCCTTTTCAGCTCAGTGAAAACCGCAACCAAGACTGACAAAACTGCGCCTGAGTGAGAATATTTATCAGTTATACGTAATCTTGTTCTGTTTTTAATTCTGCCCTCTTTTTGCATTTCTTTAAATGTCACGTGGTCTCGTTATTTATTTGCTTCTCCCCATCGCCCCCATCAGTTCCACTTTCACATCGTAACCTTCTTTTGCTGTGATTTCGCTCGTTTTTATCTTCGATGAAGAAGATTTTTGTTTTGTCCTCATCTTTGTTGATTGTTTTATTGAAAAACAAATTTGGTTGCCACAGACCAGTGGTTAATTAAGCTACACTAATGGTAAAAAGAGACTTTTTTTGCATAGGTCTATTTTTTTAAGTAAATTCTGCACATTTAGAATGATTTATAGGAGTAAATTCTGTGTTGAAAATAAAATAAAAATATGAAATGAAAATACCGGATTCATACAAAGTTGCGCTAAGTGTTGTCTATGTGTAAGGAGCACAGCAGCTGTGGTTGTCTAGTGCAGCAAAGCATTGAGCGGCCATCTTATTAAAAAGAAACACGAATACCCAGCGCTGTGGCTGTCGTTTCGCCCACCGTGTGTAAAAACGTTCGCTTTCTCTAACAGCAATGTGAATCTCCAGAGTTCAGTGTTAAGCAGTATTGTAGTTTAAAAAAAAAAACGTGAAACGCAGGTCTCTTGTGTGTCCAGTTGTCTGTCAGGCGCCGCTGTAGTCTGCAGAGCAGGCCGCGTTTCTCTGCGTCGATTTTGTCGTCCTGTCTTTCGCGTAAATCGGTATAGATTCATGACGCAAATTCTCCGGCCACGGCCAGGCTCGCGCCGCAATCCGCCATCTTATTTATGTGGGTTCATGACGTCATCGTCAACGTAGAAGTGTGATCTGTCCCCCATAATTGAAGGCAGTCCAGTCTGTTTTTAAAAAAGAAATGTACATTTTTTTTTTTTTTTTTGTCTCGTTTCAATGTCTAAAACACCCCCCCCCCCCCATCGCCATCCGGCTGTTGAGCGGATGAAGCGCATTTTACAGCATGACTATTGTGTGTCGTTTAGCTCGGTGTTGAGAGGTGATCTGCGCATGCTTTTGACTGGCGAGGTGTGCCACGAACGCTTGAAAAAAAAAAAATCACCAAGTTGAAACCGGAGAACGGGACGGTATTGGTGTTCAAAGTGCTTTTAGTTAACGGTCTAAAAATACACTGCAAAAAAATCAGATTTTCTCATTATCGGAAAAAGACCAGCTGCAGTGCCTGCTTCTTAGTTGGTTCAATTTCTTTGTTTTTCTTAAATTATTTTCTAGAAATTCAAAAGTCCTATTGCTTTAAGAAGAACAAAAGCTGCATGTCTTGTTTTTTGGTTTTTATTTGGGGAAGAAAAAGTAATTCATTTCGTACGTCGGTGTTTGCGCGGATGCCTCTGTGGTGAGAAGGTGTGGTAGTTTTGCAGTGTATCAGTATTTGATATGCCTAATGTTTTTGTTTAAACTGGAAAACGGATCATGGTGTTGGATGAGATTTGAGGGGGGAAAAAAAAAAAGGTTGTTGGAAAGCAGGAGTGGAGATTTTTGAGGTGGGGAAGCTGCTTGTCTGAACAAGCGTCGGAGAAGAGCCTGGGTAATTGTATAGAGATGAAACAAATTTGTATAAAAGACGTATTTTTGTACTTCATCAGATCTCTACATGCATGACAGCAATAAAACTTTCATATGGAAACAATGGAATCTGTTTTTTATTATTATTATTCTTTGTGGTTGTGTGGCTGTATGGGATGCAGGACAAAAAGTCTTTGTCACTGAGGACTTGTCAATGGTCGTCAAAATCTTTTTCAAATTCATGTTCTAGCAGGGCATTTAATTGTCTGAGTGTGCTCATGGATGTAGTAAATGGTAAATGGTCTACATTTATATAGCGCCTTTATCCAAAGCACTGTACAATTGATGCTTCTCATTCACCCATTCATACACATACTCACACACCAATGGTGATTGGCTGCCATGCAAGGCACCGACCAGCTCATCAGGAGCATTTAGGGGTTAGGCGTCTTGCTTTTCTTAATTTAAACGTGTATTAGGAACCATCACATTATTACATTACATCCAGCAGACACTCTTATCCGGAGCGACAATGAAGTGCAAATCAGAACCAGGTACAAGTGCACTGGAGACCCTGGAGGGAAGTACAGTTCCAGGTTCTCGAGTGATCACGAGGATAAAAACTGGAACCCTTGTTGCTGTTAAGATAACTGACCCAGTAGCAATACCACAGTTTTGGCAACTGGAACGCCAATAGCGCAGCAGCATGGAGCATGCATGGCTATGGAGCATGGTGCTTTGAGCCCCAGTGTAGCCACAATAAAAATCCACACAGCTGTTGGGGCCCCTGGGGCACGGCCCTTAACCCCACATTGCAACAGGGGGATTGTGCCCTGCTTCGTCTAATCAACTGTAAGTCGCTTTGGATAAAAGCGTCAGCTAAATAACACATTATTTTTAAATTATCATTTAAAAACCCCAAGCGGCTCTGTCATCAATAAAAAAAATGTTTAAAACCCAGTGCACTTCCTTCATCTCTCCACTAGGTGGGGCACCATCCTAAGGAGCAGATTCCCCGTCACTCACCCTCTCTCAATGAGAAATGCAGCACACGGCTTTAAGAGCTCCACATATAAAGTGATTTATATGTGCCGACTACAAAAGCAGCCGATGAGGTTTGGCAGTTGAAATGGTGTCGTATATCGTTGGGGGCGCAGGGGGTTAAAACCGAGGCTGCTGGTTCCATTCCCAGGCGGGACACAGCTGGTGTACCGTTGAGCACGCGGCACAGAACCTGCCGTGGTTCAGTAAATATACCCAGCTGTGCAAATGATTTGCATGTTAAACGATCGGGTAATGTTCTGTTTGGTTAGATGGCAGATTAAAATATTTTGGCCCGAGCTGCACCCTTGTTTAAATGTCCTACTCTTCTTGTTCTGGTGGAAATGTCACCCTGGCGGCATCTAATTTCCGTCTGTCACGACCGTGCCAGTGAATGCAACTCTGAATCTTTAAAGGTTTTCTCTTGAATTCCTGCCAGCTGTGGGGGGGAAAATGAGCCTTTTCGGCCTCTTCGCCAAACCCCTCCTCCATGTCTCCTGCTCTCTCTCTTACCTGTCACAGGTAATTAACAGGTGATGTCATACCTCTCCGGGGCGCAAGCCGTCTCCTAAAGATGATCCAACACTGAACAAATTACTCTGGTGGGGTTTGGGCGGAATTTAATATTTGCGGTGCGTTCGTTCGTTCGTTCGCACGAGAGCACTAGCCTGCGCGGTGGGCGGGAGAAAGCCGCCGGATTAAAAGCTTGTGGGCTGGGGGTTGATCTCACTCCAGGTCAGTGTATAAAAAAATTTAAAAGGGAAGAAGGGACTTGTTTTGCACGTGCTTTGACTTTTTGGGGTGTTTTTTATTTATTTATTTTTTGCCATAAAAACATGTAACTTCTGTCGTTTTGGTTTCTTGGCAGCGAAGTCATATTTAACTTTTTTGCTAGCATTTAGAAATGTGCGGATGAGAGTTTTTTTTATGAGAAGGCGTAGTATCTTGTGACTGTGCTTGGGCCGGTTTTTAGCTTTCTGTTCTGGGGTGAGGTGGGAGTTTATTGTTTTATTTTTTTGCCGGTTCCCCTCGGAGTCGCAGTTTGCTTTCAGACGCCATGGAAAGTTCCGTGTGGCGTTCCTGTGTGGGAATACTGCGCGACTTCTCTCTCGCCGTGAGAGCGCGGGATTCCTCGACCTGTCCACTCTTGTGGCACACGCGCTCGATCCAAAGCCCGTGCTCGACCGGTTGCTTGGCAGCGTACCTGGGTTGCCCCGGTAACATGTCAACCGAGACGGTCGCCAAGTGTGCGTGAAATTCGCACCGCTGGGCCAAGCCTCCGTGGTGTCTGTCTGCCTGGGTTCTGTCTGCCTGGGTTATGTTTCTGCAGTCCATGGTTAGACCTGACCTGCGTTCAAGACGGCGAACGTTGTCGGTGAACTACGTCTGCAACGAACTGTTACTGTTGAACGATTTTCAATTAACATTCCATTAATTCGCCACCAACACCTTCTTCATGCAAATGGATGTGAGCAATGTCTAACAATGTCAGCGAAGTTAGCCGTTTCGTTGCTGTCCTGTGACCAGGGCAGGGGACCCCAGCAGACCCTGTGTCTCTCCAGGACCAGGGCTGGGGACCCCAGCAGACTCTCCATGGACCAGGGCTGCAGGGTTAGACTGGTGTATTGGGATCGGGTGTTTCTGCACAGTTCTGCAGGGTTGCGTAGAACGCAGGTCGGTGCCATGGCTAGGACTAAAGCATGGCCTACTGGTTTCTCTTACAGAGCACTGGCCACAAAGCTAACTCACCTCGCCTGTTTCCTGATTTTTTGGTGAAAAGTAAAACCCCATTGACCCTGCAGCTCTCCAGGACGAGGGTTGAGGTAGTGCTCCCCCTGGTGGCCGGGTGGGGTTACTGCGCCATCACGTGACATTACATGAATGGCATTTGGCAGACGTTCTTATCCAGAGTGACATACAGTTGATTAGACTAAGCAGGATACAATCCTCCCCTGGAGCAATGCAGGGTTAAGGGCCTTGCTTAAGGGCCCAACAGCTGGGCCGATCTTTTTGTGGCTACACCGGGGATCGAACCACCAACCTTGCGGGTCCCAGTCATATACCTTAACCACTACACTACAGGCCGCCCAGGGGTGAGGCAGGGGGTCCCCCCCTGGTGGCAGGTTGGTGTTACTGCACCAGGATTGAGGCAGGGGTCCCCCTGGTGGCCGTGTGGGGTTACTGCACACAGACGGGGGCGGGCGGTGCTGGAAGTCTCTGAGCCCCGGGGTGTGAGGCTCTCATCTCAGAAGGAACAACGTCACCGCTGGACCCCCGAGCCCCGCGTAATCCCGCTGTCCCGGTCTCCAGGCAACGGCACAAATGTTGTGGACACGCCTCTGGGCGCTAATGCGCTGCGTAGCCTCGCCCGAGCTCCCGGGGCCTCCTGTGTGTGTGTGTGATGAGGACCAGCGCCTCCTGCCGGACAGATCACGGCTGCTAGCGTGCGGTGCGGTCCACTGGGGCTGCCCCCCCCCCCCCCCCCCCCCCCTCTCCATGTTTGGTGTGGGACAGCTGCAGGCACTGGAGGCCTACTCTGCCCCCCCCCCTTCATCTGAACAACAACACGTTAGCACCAAAACCAGCTTATCCATTGGTCCATCTCTCTCACCGTCTCTGTCTCTCTCTCTCTCTCTCTCTCTCTCTCGTCTCATCTCTCTCATCTCTTTCTGTTTTTGGCAAAAAAAAGACAAAGATTTTTAGTCTAAATATAAGACTGTGCGTCTCTGTCTCTCTTCTCCCACCCACACTCTCGCAAAGTGCTGCCAATGTAAGGAAACAAAAATGATATTAACAATGATGGCACATGAACGATGGTGCATACCATAACAGACGGCCATTTTGTGTCTGTGTCTCCTCTTAACCATCGACGATTAGTAACCGATCTTGACCCACTCCTTACTTCAGTGGTCCTCACTCCTGGTCCTGGAGAGCCGCAGGGTGTGCTGGGGTCCTCACTCCTGGTCCTGGAGAGCCGCAGGGTGTGCTGGGGTCCTCACTCCTGGTCCTGGAGAGCCGCAAGGTGTGCTGGGGTCCTCACTCCTGGTCCTGGAGAGCCGCAGGGTGTGCTGGGGTCCTCACTCCTGGTCCTGGAGAGCCGCAGGGTGTGCTGGGGTCCTCACTCCTGGTCCTGGAGAGAGGAGTGAGGACCCCAGCACACCCTGCAGCGCAGGAGATACGCTATAAACAACGTATTCTTGGGGTCAAGAGAAACACTCTTCCCTGGGGTAAAATCCAGCTATGACCAGCTTGAAATGATCAGCTACCAACCGTTTCAAAAACCTAGCTTGAGCTGGTCAAACCATATTGAGTTTGGAGGACCCCAGCACACCCTGCGGCTCTCCAGGACCAGGAGTGAGGACCCCAGCACACCCTGCGGCCCTCCAGGACCAGGAGCGAGGGCCCCAGCACACCCTGCGGCTCTCCAGGACCAGGAGTGAGGACCCCCTTACTCCATCAGCAGTATCTATGGAGCATGAATATTATTTTTGTTTCAGTGTTTTTATTTTGAGAAACTGGCGGTGATGTATCTCCCTGATTCATCATACCTCCTGCTCTTGGCTGTAGCAGCAGCAGCCATGGCAGCACCAGATGTGCTTGTGGGTGTGTGTGCAAGTGCGTGAGTGTGAGGTGTGTGTGTGTGTGTGTGTGTGTGGGGGGGTGTGTGTGAGTGTGGGGTGTGTGGGGGTGTGTGTGTGTGTGGGGGTGTGTGTGCGCGTGTGCGTGTGCGTGTGCGTGTGCGTGCGCGAGTGAGAGAGTGTGAGGTGTGTGTGTGTGTGAGTGTGAGTGTGAGGTGTGTGTGTGTGTGAGTGAGAGAGTGTGAGGTGTGTGTGTGTGTGAGTGTGAGTGTGAGGTGTGTGAGTGAGAGAGTGTGAGGTGTGTGTGTGTGTGAGTGTGAGGTGTGTGTGTGTGTGAGTGAGAGAGTGTGAGAGTGTGTGAGAGTGTGAGTGTGAGGTGTGTGTGTGTGTGCGCGTGCGCGTGTGCGTGTGCGTGCGCGAGTGTGCGCGAGTGAGAGAGTGTGAGTGTGTGAGTGTGAGGTGTGTGTGTGTGTGAGTGAGAGAGTGTGAGGTGTGTGTGTGTGTGAGTGAGAGAGTGTGAGGTGTGTGTGTGTATGTGTGCGCGAGTGTGTGCGTGTGAGGATGAGATGCTCCTGTACTGTAGCTCTTGAGTTTTTCTCTCACATGTGATGGTAATTATGCGTAATAGTTATCTGATATAAAAAACATGTCTGCCTCGGCACCGGCCCAGGTCCATCAGAACATCCAGGCCGGATCCAAAACACAGACCCGGTTCTGGCGCTGATCCGGACCATGTGAGCTCCAGTTCTGGTGCCGATCCGGCTGTTCCTCGTCACCTTTGGCCTGGATTGGGAATTCTGTGTTCAGACCGGCCGATCTGTAAGCGGATCTGGACCGGAGTGGCCTGCTATCTGGGTTATGTCTCCGGTGTGCACTGCTGTTATGCTTAGTGATGGGGTCCACTGCAAAACTAAAGGAAGTAAACTCTCACGAGCCCTGACCTATATAATTCTCAGAAGTTGGAGCTGCATTTTGCTGTCTTCTCCTAAGGTTACACACGGGGGTTTAATCAACAACTGTGTGCGAAAACCACGCTTGCGCAGAGATTTAAAAAATGGTTTGCAGCAAACTTTCTTCCTAACATTTTTTAGCCACATGTCACTTAATCTCTCTTTGCGTTTGCGCACGTTAAACGTACAATATGTGGCCTTGCAGAAACATTCCTCAGCCCTCTGTGTATAAAACAGGGACGGAAGGAATTCTGGACCGAGACTGCGGCATAGTCCCGTAAATCTCCCAGGATGCAGTGCAGAGTGCTCTGCTTGGTCCTGTTTACAGAGTAGCCTCGATAAGGTCAGGGAACCGGCTCGCGTGCAAAACCCACTCGGGCGTCTGTGGTTTTGTTTAATTGTTCGTAATTCTGGTTGACATCTCAAATTGGTTCTCCCTACTTTGAGTGAAAGTGGATTGATAGGTGAAGAACAGCTCAAGCTGTGTTTTGAAAAAGCTGGTGGCTGGTTGACCAGTTCAGACCAGCTCGGTACTCAATATGGTTTGACCAGCTCAATCTATGTTTTGAAACAGATGGTAGCTGGTTGACCAGTTCACACCAGCTCCATACTCAATATGGTTTGACCAGCTCAAGCTAGGTTTTTGAAACGGTTGGTAGCTGATCATTTCAAGCTGGTCATAGCTGGATTTTACCCCAGGGAAGAGTTTTTGCTCTTGACCCCAAGAATACGTTGTTTATAGCGTATCTCCTGGCTGAGGCATTTGACTCGACTCTGCAAACCGTGTAAACATGAATAAGCAGAGAGTGATTGGACCCAAGGAAAAAAATGGAGGCCTGTCATTGGCTGCTTGTTTTCAGAGGGAAAAACCATTTGGGACGCCCGCTAAAGATGGCCGCCTCCAAAGAGCTAGCGGTCACGTCTTCCATCGCACTCAATAATATTTACAGTCTCTGGGTCATGAAGTCACGCTTAGCTGGAGTCTAAACCTCAGGTTTAAACCCCGAGACCACAGAACTAACTGGGACAACTAATCCTCATTTCAGTTCAGTTCAGTTTTTATTTGTATGGCTCGTTTTACAGCGACTCTCACAAAGATGCTTTACAGAGTAACAGGAAGGCAGAAAGGAGAAGGGCAAACACCAGACCAGAATCCAAACATATTTGGATAGTCGTTTCAGTTTCAATGCAGTTCTGCGGTCTGGGCGTTTTAAACCTGAGGCTTTAACTCAATGCTATTGACCCGCTGAGTTAGTCCTTGAACAGGAACGGTCAGCTCATTTTTGATTTGCTTGATACTTGAAAGACTGCAGCCAGACAACAACGTAAGCAACTGAAATTTGGGTGAGTGTCATGGCCAGCCACCAAGGATTTCTTCTCTAGAACTATAAAGTCTCCAGGGGTGCCCAGCTCCAGAGTCTTTGCGGCAGTCCGTGTTCCAGATGTGGGGTGGTCCGTGGTCCGGGTTGTTGTGATAGCGGACTGGCCCTCGCTGTGTGGAGATATGACGCTACACCAGCGACTCGCCGATTTCAACCAATCACTGTTCTCAGGTGAGGGATGTGAAACCTTCTGATTGGTTGCTGAGAGCCAGTGATTGACAGCTCCCCGCTGCTCCACCCGGTATGGGGCCCCCAGGCTCCGGTCAGCGCTGCGTACCCCGGCTCTGGAGCTGCAGCGGCGCCCCCTGGTGGCTGGAGGGGGGGGGGGGGGAACGACAGGCTGTCAGGCTGATGTGACATGTTTCAGAGTCTGGGTGTCCTTGTACGTACACACACACACACACACACACGCAGCTCCACTGTCCTGGGTAAGAATGCTGTTACATAACTCCCCCAGGACTGAGAGAGCAGAGGCCATCGGAACTGAAGTCTGTGAGAAAGGCCACAGAGATGGGGGGGGTGGGAGGGTGGTGGGCTGGCGCTGGGGGGGGGGGGGGGGGGTCTCGAGGGTCCCTGGGCTCAGCCATCCCCGGCCCTCTGTCTTCAACAGGCTCCATTAGGAGGGTATTTGCACACACAGCCCTGGGGGGGGGCTGCCTGTGTTTGCCACCGTGGCTGCCCCAGGATTGCAGCTAGCTGCTCCTGGACCTTATTTACACGGTTTCAGTGTGTGCAGAGGGGTGATTCTTAAGACTGCGTTATTTCAGACATGGCTGCTCGTGTCATGAGGAACACAGTAATTGTTCCATTTTCACGCCAGAACTTTTCAGTCAGTCAGCCCGTCTACTGCTGTCATTTTCCATAACGTGCTTCACTAAATGGTTCCTTCTGTTAATTAACATTTTAAAAAAATATATTTTTTAATGTGGACACTGTGGACTCTGGAACTAAAGCAATGAGCCAAATGTGCTTTGTGTAGAGTTGGGAAAGAAGTTCTGAGAGAGCAGAAACACCTGCGTTCAGCAGCTTTAACCGATCACGAGATCGGCTGTAACAGAAACCAGCGTACGAAAGGGGCCAGGATTTTATTGTTTTTTTTGTTTGTTTTTTAGCTGAGACTTATGCTACCTGTTAAAATATGGGTTAATTACTGCAGTCTTCATGTCTAATTGTTTAACTCTTTAAATGAAAAAAGAAACTGGCTTTATTGTCATCAATAATATATTTTTATGATATTTGTTTTATCACTGCTGTAAAGCACTTTTTGAGCATACAGCATAAAGTTATTATTTATTATTATTATATTATAAAGCTTGCTGCTAACCAAAATATATACTATTAAAGAGCTTTCTTCTTTACATTGGTGAGAATATATTTTTAAAACTGTCAGTAATCTGACAGAATTTGGTTGGTAAAGTAAGGTTTGCTGTTAGCCTTTGCGCAGTGTTGTCTAAATCCAGTCTGACCCAGTCACCCAGATGGAAATGGTCTGGCTCAAACTCTTTTTAAACAACAGTTTCTACTTGTTTTACCTTGTATTCTTGTGGGGAGAAACACCCAAGAGCTTAAAATTATAGTCTTCTAGCTCACAATTTAGTGAAAAGTGGAGTGATTTGCTCGTGGGAATACTGGTGTGTGTTTCGCAATACAAAAGAACAAACCCCTGCGATTACATTGAAAACGTTCTGACGGACACAGATGTCACACACACAATGCTATTATCTGGGACTTGAAGATTTCAAAGCCAGCATCTCAAAAGACTTTCTATTTATCATGTGGGAGTGGTGGCTGTAGTCTAAAGGTGAGGGAACTGGACTAACGGCTCCACGGGTGTGCGTTTCGGTCCCAGCTGGTGCCATTGTACCTTCAAAGCGAGATACTCAACCCGCGCAACTTCAGTAAACCTAACAGTTTTAATGGATTTTGTGTAAAACGAATGCTGTCTGTGTGAGTGGCCGTGGATAAAAAACCGCTGCTGAGATGTGAATTAAATGTACACGGAGCCCTGTAATTTAAAACTCTCAAAATATCTCCCGGTCTTATTTTGTCTTTCAGTCACAGCTAAGTGCCACTTTGTTTTTTGTTTTTTTTTCCTCCAATTTTAGCTAAGTGCAGTTTTATGGGATTTTTTGTTTTGTGTAAGAAGTGGAAAAATGTTACATGCTTAAACATGTTACTGAAGATGTGCTTTGCGTGGAGATTTAATTGCAAGCATTTGCATTGGCCCAGTGTGCCCTGTACTGCACATTAGCGCCCCCTCTGGTCTGAATGGAAAAATACACCCATCCTCTGACCCACATATGAGGGGAAGGGGAGAGAACTCAGCAGAATCATTTAACTGTCCTTTCCTCAGTGTGAAGGGCTAAAGTTGAGTGTCTGACTTGGTGTATGTGTTGATACAGGGGAGGATTAACCTTTTCCCCTGAAGTGTTTTTTTTCCAGTCAGGCTGTTTCTCAAGCCCTCGTGCGTAAGCCCTGTGTGAGATGTCATCCGTCTCCAGGTCGGCCATTTTGTGTCTGTTTCCGCAGGGAGGTGAGATGGGTCATTAGGCAGATCAGAGGAAGGTGAGATAAAAGGCTGTCTGCGTTTCACAGAGCTCCCTGGGGCTTGGACATCTCACCACCGACCCACCTGTGTTCATGGACCTTCTCAGAACAGGGGTGCTGGTCTCGGATCAGTTCTGTGGTTCTCACACACACACACACAAACACCCACACAAACACACAGAGAGAAACACACGCAGTCGCACACACACACAGACACACACACACACACAGAAAAACACAGACACACAGAGAGAAACACACGCACTCGTACACACACACATACAGACACACACACACAGGCACACACACACAAACATACCCACACACACAGACACTCACAGACAGACACATGCACAGACACACACAGGTTTGTCATTCTTTGAGTAATTAGATACAGATACTGATCTCACACTGAGAGATGAGGCTCTCGTGTTTGTATAATATGGAACAGGACATTAGTGCATATGTCAATCAAATTCATTTACATTTATTTAACAGAACAGCGTAAACCGCAGTGTTTAAAATATATCTGTATAAACACCAGTGTAGATGCACAAATGGCCTAAGATACAATATAACTGGAGTTAAACCTGCAGACACAGCGCCCCCTCCAGGACTGGAGTTAAACCTGCAGACACAGCGCCCCCTCCAGGACTGGAGTTAAACCTGCAGACACTGCGGCCCTCCAGGACTGGAGTTAAACCTGCAGACACTGTGGCCCTCCAGGACTGGAGTTAAACCTGCAGACACTGCGGCCCTCCAGGACTGGAGTTAAACCTGCAGACACTGCGGCCCTCCAGGACTGGATTTAAACCTGCCCTCCAGGTTTGGGGTTGTGTGTTCTTTGTGTTTGCAGTAGCAAACTTCAGCTCCTGGGCAATAAGGCAGTTGAGTCTCTCAGGGGAATCTGTGGCTTGCAGTGTGTGCTGATGAATTATCTGTGTGGTTTTTGTTAAGGAGGGAGGGTGAGTTCATCTCCCACCCCGCCCTGTGTGTGTGAGAGGCCCTGATCTCCGTAATAAAACCGTGAGCCTCGAAGGCCACAGAGCTTCTTCCTCCTGAGGTCACTGTCCTGTGGTCACGCCTCCATCCACTGCATCATTCAGGTGATGTGTGGGAATTTAAACCGGGGATCTCTGAAAGGTTTTGCACTCCCTGTTTTTAATCAGTATCATTTGGAATGTTTTTTTCTTTTTCTTCTTCAAAATTCCAAGTTTGCATTCTAGAACCAATACTAGTTCTAGAATTGTCTCCAGTCGCCACGAGTGATTGTTCCATCAGCGTCAGAATATTCAGTTGCAGACCTCTGTAACCACATGTTTGTGGTCTTGCACCGTAAAGGGTTAAAAGCACGTTGGAATTCTTGGACCTTTCCCCCCCCCCCTGCCCCCCGTGTTTCCTGTTGGGAGCCGTAACGTGCCTCGTGCCGTGCACGTTTCCAGGGATCGGCGCGCCTGGCGGGAGAGCGTTCCGGCACCGCGGCTCGGAGGGTCTCGTGTGAAGCCGGGGCGCCGGCGCACTAAAGCGATCTCGCAGCCCGTGGATGTGGTGCTTTAATGTGTGGTATTCACCACGGAGCCCACGTTTACACAGCACAGCCTGTCGAGAGCATAAACAAGCATGTAGCCCCCCCCCCCTCGCCATCACTCCCCCCACAGCGCTCATAATGCCTCATATGTGACTAGGTCCTGTGTAAACGGTATTCCAGTCAGAACTCCGGAGATTCCGGCCTGATTCCCATCCTCCGGGTCTCTCGCCGCTCCGGGGGGAAATGCCGAACATGTGTTGCTGGTTTCGGGATCTGTGGATGAGCTATAACCCTGCCCTGTGCTGATGTGGGCGGGGGGTTAGATGTGAACATCTGGCTTCAGGGGACCCCTCTGTCAGGGCCTTTGTCACCCCATCATCACTGGGGGGTTCCTGGGGTCGGGGGGGGGGGGGTATTATTACCCTATTGCCTACAGGCAGCGGTGCACCCATGCTACCTCAGCACTGTGTTTACGATGGGTCCCTACGGGGAAGTTTCCTCATGATGGTTGCTGGTGTTTAAAAGCTGCAGGAAGGTGGAGCTGCGGTCTCCCTCACTCCCCCCTTCTTTACCTCTGCTTGTGAGGGACGAACCAGGCGGGCGTGATGCTGAGCCATGATGTTCAACGTGGTCCCATCAGCATGCAGCACACCTGCTGAGCAATGCCTGCACCGAGACCTGGTTTTGTTCACCTCCTGTTTCCCTCTCTCCCTCCCACCTGCCAGACCAGGCACTGTGCCTGGGGCCCCACTTCTCTGAAGTAAACTGAGTAAAACCCACAAAGCAGGATTACTGAGTTAGCTGGATAACTGCGCTGAGTAAAACCCACAAAGCAGGATTACTGAGTTAGCTGGATAACTGCACTGAGTAAAACCCACAAAGCAGGATTACTGAGTTAGCTGGATAACTGCGCTGAGTAAAACCCACAAAGCAGGATTACTGAGTTAGCTGGATAACTGCGCTGAGTAAAACCCACAAAGCAGGATTACGGAGTTCGCTGGATAACAGCAGTGAATAAAACCCACAAAGCAGGATTACTCGGTTAGCTGGATAACCGCACTGAGTAAAACCCAGAACAGCTCTTTTTACTAAAGTCCATCTTCCAGATTTGGTAGGGTTCTGGGTTTTACCCAGGGCAGCGATCCAGCTGACTCAATACTGCTGCATTGTGAAACAGAAGAATCAGGAGGTGCCAGTGTTTAATTTTGCTTTTTCCTCGGGCCCCCAGAAGTCCCCCGCGGTCCTTTTCTTCAGAAGGCGAGTTCTCCCCCTGAGCACCAATCAGCTCTTGCGTGGTGGAGCGAGTGTGGGGGCCGTGTTTCTGGAACACGCCGCAGGCCTACCGCCCGTTACACGCGTGTGCAGGAAATGAGCGCAGTGCGGTCGTGTGTGTGTGTAGTTTTCCCACAGGAGACCTCTCCCGGGGTGTTACGTGAACCTTCTCTCTGCATGCGTTTTGTTTGTTTGTTTCATTATTGTATTACTTCAAACTCAACTGAGAACATCTGCAGGCAAGATGACAGGGGCTATGAAAACATGGAAGACACTTTGGAAGTGTTGCATTTCTGATCGTTTCTCAGTCGCGATGGAGCTAGTTAAACCTAAGCTGGCTGGTCCCTCCTTCAGGGCTGGTGTGTGAGCTCCCAATGACACTGGCCAAGTTAGCGGAGTACACTTGCACTGGTTTAACCACAGGAGGCCACAATAAGATAAGTCTTCAGCTGTGACTTTGGAACTTATCAAGAAATGTGGCTGATTAAATTATTAAGAGTATGTCCTGCTGTGAAAAAACAATTCAAGCTGGGTTGCTGGTAGCTGGTTGACCAGTTCAGACCAGCTCCATACTCAACATGATTTGACCAGCTCAAGCTATGTTTTGAAGTAGCTGGTAACTGGTCATTTTGAGATGGTCATAGCTGGATTTTACACCAGGGTATATGGTCCTCAGGGGAATCTGGTCAGCCTGGTCAGTCTGTAACTGGACCGACCTGGTTCTGGGCCCGGTCCCAGTCACTCGGCCGTGTTCTGGCTCAGGTTCTGGGCCTGGTCCAGCTCTTCATTGGGCCGTGTTCTGGCTCAGGTTCTGGGCCTGGGCCAGCTCTTCATTGGGCCATGTTCTGGCTCAGGTTCTGGGCCTGGTCCAGCTCTTCATTGGGCCGTGTTCTGGCTCAGGTTCTGGGCCAGGTCCAGGTCTTCATTGGGCCGTGTTCTGGCTCAGGTTCTGGGTCAGGTCCAGGTCTTCATTTGGCTGTGTTCTGGCTCTGGTTCTGGGTCGGGTCCAGCTCTTGATTGGGCTGGGTTCTGGCTCAGGTTCTGGGACGTCAGCGAGGTGGCCGGGAAGAGGCTCTCAGAGCTGAAACCGCTGAAGTTAAACTCTGGGTCTGAAAAGGGAGAACCGGGAATGGCTCCAGGGAATTCTCTGGGATTGTGAGTCGGCTGGACCCGGCCTTCGCACGGCGGGATTGCTGGGTAACGGGAACACGGTGGGTGGAGGGTGGACTTCCTGGAAACCCCCCTCACCAAAAAAATAAAAATATCCACACAGAATCTTCACATCTTTTATGACTGTGGGAAGGAAAATTCCTCTTCTTCATCGCTCTCTGAAAATCGGATAATCCTGGGTGTAGGACGGCTTGAAGTGCAGTCCTGGGGCCTTCCCCAAAGCAGGATTACTGAGTTATCTTAGTCCCAGAAAACCACACCCGGATAAAACCCGGAACGGCTCTTTTCACTTTTAACAGTCCATGTTTCAGTTATCTAGCTAACTCGGTAATCCTGCTTTGTGGGTTTTACTCAGTGCAGTTATCCAGCTAACTCAGTAATCCTGCTCTGTGGGTTTTACTCAGTGCAGTTATCCAGCTAACTCAGTAATCCTGCTTTGTGGGTTTTACTCAGTGCAGTTATCCAGCTAACTCAGTAATCCTGCTTTGTGAAACAGGGCCCGGTAGTATCGGCTGGTTTTTGGTGTGCTTCAGTTATGTTATGTTATTTGGCTGAAGCTTTTATCCAAAGTGACTTATATTTGATTAGACGACACAGGGGACAATCCTCCCCTGGAGCAGTGCAGGGTTAAGGGCCTTGCTCAAGGGTCCAACGGCTGTACGGATCTTATCGTGGCTGCACCGGGGATCGAAATACCGACCTTGCAGTTCCAAGTAAGTTCAGGCTGCTGAGTAAGTGCTGGCTGTAAAAGGGTAAAGGAGCCTGAGGGTAAAGGAGCCTGAGGGTAAAGGAGCCTGAGGGTAAAGAGCCTGAGGGTAAAGGAGCCTGAGGGTAAAGAGCCTGAGGGTAAAGGAGCCTGAGGGTAAAGGAGCCTGAGGGTAAAGGAGCCTGAGGGTAAAGAGCCTGAGGGTAAAGGAGCCTGAGGGTAAAGGAGCCTGAGGGTAAAGGAGCCTGAGGGTAAAGGAGCCTGAGGGTAAAGGAGTCTGAGGGTAAAGGAGTCTGAGGGTAAAGAGCCTGAGGGTAAAGGAGCCTGAGGGTAAAGGAGTCTGAGGGTAAAGGAGCCTGAGGGTAAAGAGCCTGAGGGTAAAGGAGCCTGAGGGTAAAGAGCCTGAGGGTAAAGGAGCCTGAGGGTAAAGGAGCCTGAGGGTAAAGGAGTCTGAGGGTAAAGGAGCCTGAGGGTAAAGAGCCTGAGGGTAAAGGAGCCTGAGGGTAAAGAGCCTGAGGGTAAAGGAGCCTGAGGGTAAAGGAGCCTGAGGGTAAAGGAGCCTGAGGGTAAAGGAGCCTGAGGGTAAAG
>NC_083760.1:2856129-2878629 GCF_963514075.1 Conger conger | reverse complement strand
GATGATAACGGTCACAGAGTCTACCTGGAACACCACTCTGTGTCAAATGACATATTCCACACTCTACAAGTAGAGGGTGCATACAACCTTAAAAGGACTGAATTGCAGGCTGGTAGCTGTAACTAGTGACCTGGGGAAAGGGGGTTGAGGGGGTGGGGGGGTGGGTCTTGTGTAAGCCCATCTCTCTCCATCATTTGCCTATTTCAGATTTTGATAAAACATGTAGGAATATTATATATCATAGGCTATACTGTGGCAAATAAGGCAAAACTTTTCCATAGAATGTTGTGTCATTGACATTGGTAATAGAGCAAAAATGATCAATTTGATTCCCTTACAAGCTGCTCTTCTATCCAAAGGACCCTTCAAATAAATAGTGAAAAGAATAAGAACTTTAGTTCCAGAGCACCTTCCCAACAAATCATTTTATGGGAAATATAAACAAAAAACAGTGAGAATAGTTATCAGGAACATTAACAAGTAAATTGTCAAATGAAGCGTGAAAATACTGAGATGACGAGACCTGAAAGTATGGAGTAGCTGTAGCTCATGATGTGATACAGGAAGTTTTCACAAAGATGTGAAACCACAGCAGATCTGGGGACATTTTATCAAGCTTCCGTCAGTGCTGCCCAGCATCTGATAGAATCAGCCCTGACAAATCAACCCTGGTTCCACACAAGACACACACACACACACACACACACACACACACACAAGTGTATAAGCCGCACATATATACACACTCTTGCACACTCGCATGCAGGCCACACACTCATACACAGATGCACACCATGATCTTTCTTTTCATTGTCGTCAAAAATACTTAGTGGAAAAAAAAAGGAAAAACATTAAACAAATGTAGTCTGCTTTGCTTGCAGGATTTCTGTGCTAGTTTGTTTTGTTTTTTTTAAGTTTAAATGCCCTTTGGTAGCTAACTTCAATTTGCACAGGAAGAGGTTCAATCAGATACATATCAGATTCTTGCACAGTCTTGTTCAAATGCATTATGCTTTTTTTTTGTCTTATTTGTTGTTGTTATCTGGGAGTGACGTGAGCGGTTTCTGCTGCCAGTCCTACTGCATTAAGGAGAGGGAGGCCAGTTCAGAAGCCCATTATATTAATCTGATGGAACCTCTTCCTGTGCAAATTGCAGTTAGTTACCAAAGGGCATTTTAACCTTCCTGGAACATTTAAAACCATCTTAGAAATCCTGCAACCTAAGCACATTTGTTTAATCGCATTATAAGTACCATGGTTTTTTTTTTTTTTTTTTCCACTAAGTATTTTCTGCCACAATTAAAAAATGTTTGTGTATGTGTGTGTGCATGAGTGTGTATGGGTGTATGAGTGTGTGTGGTATGTGTGTTGTGTATGTGGGTGTATGCGTGTGTTTCCCACGACAATAAAAAAGATGACCTGTTTATAAATAACACGGTTAGAGATAAAATTCCGGAGGGCGGACTAACTGCAGCGCTGTGGTGGAATAACTCATAAAAATACCTCCACAGATTCTGCCAAGACAATAAAAGTTTTATTCCATACTACAAAAAAGAAAATGCTTTTGTGAATTGCTGCCAGTTGTTGGATAGCAATTTTTCACCCATTTACTTTTTCACTGTAAACGTTAAAGGAGAGATTTAAAGCAGAAAAATCATGCTTTAAAGCCGGTCGGATCAGTTTCTGTTATTTATTAACCCCCCCCTCCCCCCCCTCCCCCCAGCGGCCCCTGCAGACCCACATTCAGGGGGAGGGACTGCCTCTAGACGCCAGGGCAGAGAATACCCCACACCAGCAGAACGGCATGCTGGGAGCTGAACTGGGAGACCAGAGGCCTGCCGTATTATCTATTTGTGTGTGTGTGTGTGTGTGAGTGTGTGAGTGTGTGTGTGTGTGTGTGTGTGTGTGTGTGTGAGTGTGTGAGTGTGTGTGTGTGTGTGTGTGTGTGTGTGTGCGCGTGTGTGTGTGTGTGTGTGTGTGTGTGTGAGTGTGTGAGTGTGCGCGTGTGTGTGTGTGTGTGAGACAGAGATAGAGAGAACAATACCCCGGTGTAAAATCCAGCAATGATCAGCTTGAAATGACCTGTTACCAGCAGTTTCAAAACATAGCTTGTTGAATACGGAGCTTGTCTGACCTGGTCAACCAGTAGCCACCTGTTTCACAACCTAGCTTGATCCATTTATTTCCGTTGGGGAGGGAGAGAGAGACGGGGGGGGGGGGGGGGGCTCTTCTTTGGACTAAAAGTCCAAACACAGGGGTTCACCTGAGGCACTGTGACTCTCCACTGACTTTGAAGTAGAAGCTCCTCCAGCTCTCAGCCAGGTGAGTTCCTGTTCTGCAACTTACCTGCCCAGTGCCTCTTCCTCACTGTCTGAAAGTTGTTTTCGAAGTTGCACACATTACCAAGACCGAAAGGAAATCACTGTCGAGCCGTTGTTGTTATTGCCGCTGACGTGTTACTGAACGCGCGCGTTGTGGGTTGCGGTTACGCTCAGCTGCAGAGGGTTTCACGCCCTGCTGTGGGTCAGTGTTAATGTATTACTTATTATCACCGAAAGCTGCAAGGCTGCAGACCTCCGAGCTCTGGGGGGGGGGGGGGAGGTTTGCGGAATCAGTAATGGCTCGCTAATTCACCACAGTGTCCCAGACTGACCCTCCCCTACACAACCCCCCGGAGAACCCCACACCTGCATGTTGTTGGCTCAGTACATCCGTGCCCCCACAGTGGCCGAACCAACCCCCCCCCCCCCCCAACCCTAACCCCCCCCCCCCCCCCCCGTGAAAGCTCTCTCTTCCACCCTCAAACCGAAGCGATTTGCCCCCACCCTGGCTGAAACATCTGCCATCTGACTCACACTATTAGCTGATGTAACGGTATGGGTCTGGTCTGAGTATGGCAGTGTGGACACTCTGTCACAACACTCCATATGGTTAGCCTGCCAAGCTATAGGCCTCAACCAGGGCATAACCAAGACTCACAGTGCTTCTCCAGGGATAATGTCACATTCTGTCGAGGACATCTGAGTGCTAACTCACGTCTCTGACATCTGCTACACCGGGTCTGGTAATCAGTTTTTGTCCTTTGGCATAAATGTACGTAGTTAGAGAACATTACGGTAAGCCTGGCTATTCCCACGTGGTGCTGTGTAAGACATTGGGCTTTTAATTTGCTTTGGAAAACACCATCTGCCAAATACTAATACATATTAATAACTTGCAACCCAAAAAATCTGCAGAAAAGGGAGAAATGCTAAATTGAAAATATAAAAGGAAAAAAATAAAAAATAAACATAACGTGTTAGTTGAAGTAGTCAGTGGTTGTTTTCTTCTCTCAGAAGCTGGCCCAAAAATTGTAATGTAGGATATCTGTGCCAAATATGTGCCAAATACATTAATTCATTATGCTTCAAGTGAAACTAACGACACATTTGTTTGGCATTGCAAACATTCCTGACAATTGACAATTGAGTGACTGTGCACAATTCAAAATAGCACTCTAAAAACATTCCTTCAACCTTATTATTTAAATACAAAGTCCAGGGGACACCCAGGAAACTGATGAAAATACATGTGTTGGTAACACTGGCTGGAAAGGTTGCTTCTGAGAACCAATGCTTGATACGGCTGAGAGATGATTTGAGTCTCCAGAGTCAATAATTTATTACCATTTCAATGAAACATTGACTGGAGTTTCTCTCGGTGTGTGATCGCGTTGACAAGGACAACACCAACAGTGAAGTACACAACATCAGAGGCTTAACAAGAACAAGAAAGCTGCAAGGCAGCACTGAGAAAAACACAAAATGACAATGCAAAGTACAAATACACAGCATCAGACACATAACATGTAACAGTAAACCTGCGGGCGTGCAGAAGTGCAAAAGTCCAGTGCATTCAACACCGCTCTCTTCGATGGAGAGGAGCTGCAAATGGTACGCTAAAGTACGGAGGGATATCCCTTGTGGGATATAAGCCTGTTCGGTGTGAGGCTAGTCGGCGAAGTTTGTATCGCCATTCCAGAGCTCGTTTTGACGGTGAAGCCTGGCAGCTGCGCTGAAGGAAGCCATTTTGTAACTCGGGAATGTTTACTGCATTTGAACAGATTTTTCACGGACGATTCGGCGATTAAGGCCATTAGAGAGAGAGCTGTTCTTCGGGCCGCGCTAACGAGATGGAGGCGCATTCCTTAGCGTTCGCAGATCCTGACGGTTTATTGGCGTGTCTCCAGCTGCTAGTCTGCAGTCTGTTCAATCTGTCCAATTTAGCTGTGACCAAAGAACGGAGCGTAACTCAATAAATACATTTAAAAAAGTGTTCACTTTTAGCCGAGGAGACGCTGGGAATGTGTCTGGAGTTGTGTGGCTTCACCGTGACTCTTCTGTTTGGTCTGTGTCTGTAGGTTTGTGGTCTGTGTCCGTGGGTTGTATCGCAAGCAGTTCCCCGACAGGACAGAATTAGGAGGAAAGGTCGCAGGAGGCAGATGCTTTGACGTTGGGGAGTCGTATTTTTAAATTCCACTGCTATGAGCGCTGAGAGAACTATGCGAATAATCCCCCCCAAAAAAACATTCTCTTTTAACTACAGTACATAAATACATCCCCTGGACGTGCTCCCAGTGCCCGTGTGCTGATATATTTTGTTTATAAAAAGAGTTCCTTTCCAAGAGTCATGGCTGTTGCATTACAGCGGGACTCTACACTGTATACATCTCCAATGAGCCTTTTTTTGTGTGTCTTATTATTATTATTATTATTATTATTATTATTATTATTATGACAACTATAATAATTTTAATTATAATAATCATAATTTATTTAACCAGGAGAGAGCCATTGAGAATGTATTATATTACATTGTATTACATATATTTATATACAGTATATATATACAGTGTGATATTTGGCTAAAAAACTATTGAGCGACGATGAGAATTGCGAATTCTTATCAAGGGTCACTCGATAATCTCAGACTATCACACGTTATCTCTTCTCGGGAGTTGAAATTAGACTGCTGTGTTTTTTTTTCTGTCTAAAGAAACTTCTGGAAGCTGTTTTACAATGACAGGGGTCTTCTGAGAGGTCGTTGCTAGGGGGTAAACCCCCCGCCCCCCCCCCCCAGTCTGATATGAGCTGATGACCTTTCAGTCCTGAGTCCAACCACACCCCCAGGACGTCCAGGAGCGGAGTCCTGTGTTTCTCTGAGTCCGATTCATGCAGCACCAAACCTGGGTCAAATACGCAGTCTGACCTGAGCTGGTTCCACTATTAAAATAGGCCCATGGCCTGGGAGAGCACACAGTAAAATAGTCAGTGCTAAATTAAACTCACGGCAATACGTATGGCCCTTTCAGAGTTGAATTAACCCAAGTTTTGAAATTCCTTTGATATCCTAGTCCAGCTAGCGGAGCTGATCACAGATCTGCTGAAATGTTTCATATCGGCCAGTGTGGACTTTAGTCACCCAGGGTTTCTTTCACCATCTGACCAAGTGAACTCTGTGGTGATTTTCTTAACAGACTATTTTAGACTTTTCAGAAATCTAAAAAGAAGTCATTTTATTAACAAGTATTTTATTACTCGTATATATTTTTTTTTGCTGAATAGGACAAAAATATTGGCAATAAGGTAAGACCATAAGATAAGAATATTTCACTTGTCAAGCGAACAATTACTTAAATCAAGCTAATAGTTTCTTCTACTTTTGACAAAAGTCCTAGGGCAAGACTGAAGGCACTTAAGACATTTTTGCCCTGCAGTCATTATGGGTTAACACTGGACATTGTGCAGCTGGATTACAGGAAACAGGGGAGATAGAGGAGGGAGTCTCCCTCTAAATTAGCCGGGGGGGTTGGGGGGGGGGTGAGTTGAGCCTTAGTGTTGGGGTATTTACAGGCAGGGGCTAATGACCGGGGGCCCAGTGCGTCTCACTCTTCTGAGAATCTCCAGCGGCTGTTTGTCTTAATTAACTGTGAGACAATATTTGCTGATGTACAGGGCAGGGCAGGATGAGATGGGAGCTAATCTGGGAGGTGGGCAGGATGAGACTTTATCTGGTGAGGGGGGGCTGTGTGTGGGGGGGGGCTGTGTGAGGGGGGGGGGGGGGCTGTGTGAGGGGGGGCAGTGTGAGTGGCGGGGGGGGCTGTCAGCGCCGTCCTGCCCCTTGATCAGCAGGCTGCAGGTGTTACAGCTGGATCCGGAATGGCCACCTGGATGTCAGGACCCTTTCAACATGATACGCACACACACACACACACACACACACACACACACACCACACACACACACACCTGCATACCTCTTCAAGGCTTCTGATGATTTTCTGTATGTTTACACTAGGACTCTGAACTGTACTGTCCTCTCAGGTCCTCTTAGCACTCATACTTGTGTTTGATTTGCACTTCATTGTACGTCGCTCTGGATAAGAGCGTCTGCTAAATGCCTTGTAATGTAATGCACACACACTCACACTCACACACACACACCTGCATGCACACACACGCACGCACACACACACACACACACACACACACACACACACACACACACTCACACCTGCACACACACACACACACACACTCACACATACGCATGCAGACCCACACACCTACACACACACACACACACCGACACACACAGACATACACATTAACTCATGCTGTTCGAGAAACACTCCTTCTCCCACACACTGCTCCCATATGATGTTGAACATCCAGTGAATGCCTGTTGGGTCCCGTCACAGAAATGGTAAATGGTAAATGGTTGGTATTTATATAGCGCCTTTATCCAAAGCGCTGTACAATTGATGCTTCTCATTCACCCATTCATACACACACTCACACACCAACGGCGATTGGCTGCCATGCAAGGTGCCGACCAGCTCGTCAGGAGCATTTGGGGGTTAGGTGTCTTGCTCAGGGACACTTCGACACAGCCCGGGTGGGGGATCGAACCGGCATACATCTGACTGCCAGACGACCGCTCTTACTGCCTGAGCCAATGAGACGACTGCTCTTACTGCCTGAGCCAATGAGACGACTGCTCTTACTGCCTGAGCCAATGAGACGACCGCTCTTACTGCCTGAGCCAATGAGACGACCGCTCTTACTGCCTGAGCCAATGAGACGACCGCTCTTACTGCCTGAGCCAATGAGACGACCGCTCTTACTGCCTGAGCCAATGAGACGACTGCTCTTACCGCCTGAGCCAATGAGACGACTGCTCTTACTGCCTGAGCCAATGAGACGACTGCTCTTACCGCCTGAGCCAATGAGACGACTGCTCTTACTGCCTGAGCCAATGAGACGACTGCTCTTACCGCCTGAGCCAATGAGACGCCTGCTCTTACTGCCTGAGCCAATGAGACGACTGCTCTTACTGCCTGAGCCAATGAGACGACCGCTCTTACTGCCTGAGCCAATGAGACGACTGCTCTTACTGCCTGAGCCAATGAGACGACTGCTCTTACTGCCTGAGCCAATGAGACGACTGCTCTTACTGCCTGAGCCAATGAGACGACTGCTCTTACTGCCTGAGCCAATGAGACGACTGCTCTTACTGCCTGAGCCAATGAGACGCCTGCTTCTTACCGCCTGAGCCAATGAGACGACTGCTCTTACCACCTGAGCCAATGAGACGACTGCTCTTACCGCCTGAGCCAATGAGACGACTGCTCTTACTGCCTGAGCCAATGAGACGACTGCTCTTACCGCCTGAGCCAATGAGACGACTGCTCTTACCGCCTGAGCCGTGTCGCCCCCACAGAACAGCTCCACAGACAGCTCTGTACATCTGGCTGAGGTTTCTGCTTCATGAGGCAGAACAGAGACGCTTCTTCACCAGGGGGATGGATGTGGTCAGCTTACTCTGTCCCTGAACTGGCATTGTGCAGAAAAACAGCGGATGTATTTACAGCTTCCCCTGTGTGTGGGGGGGGGGGTCTATCTGTGTGAGTCTATCTGGGCAGTTATTGGCTCCTCACACTGAAGGAGACTGGGGTCTGATTGGCAGGTCATCTGGGCCTCAGCCTACAAGTCAGCCCCCTGGAGACGATCTGAATTCTGAATTGACGGCACTTTATCTGGGCTGTGATTGGTGGGTCAGGCCCCAGGAGGTTATCTGGGCTCTGATTGGTGGGTCAGGCCTCAGGAGGTTATCTGGGCTCTGATTGGTGGGTCAGGCTTGAGGGGAGACATGTGATCAAGGTCTTGGCAACCAGGAGAGATCAAGCCGGCTCATCAGTCACAACTCCAACCTTGGTGAAGTCCAGGCAGACAAACTCAATGACCCCCCCCCGCCCACTGCTGCTCTACAGCGCTAAACCCCTTCACCCTCCCAAAAAAGTCAACTAACTTTGTTTAAATAAGGTATATAAACATTTAGAAGCTTTGTACTTGTTTTTTTGAACGGATGCAGGCTATGGGTTGCAGAAGAACATTAATTTAGAACATGCTTTGTGTACTTTTAGTGAAAACTAGTCTCGAAAAACCACCTCCTCGAGAGGAGAGACTGAGTGTATTTCGAAGCCGCTTTGAGACCCAGGCTAATCGCACAGAGCTCTCCCATTAAGGCTGAGATCATGGCTCTCTCTGGGTCAGACCAGCTGTGGTCCTACAGCGTGAATTGGGCGAGTGTTTGTCTCCCTCTTCGCCCTGACATCACGCCGACTTGTTCCAGGGAACGCCTGCATTTTGGGATTTTTGAGCAAGAGAAATTCACTGGAAAAAGTGGCTCTTTCTTTCGTGACTGTCCTGTTTGTCTCACTTCCCCCCCCCCCCTAAGTTGTTTCCCTGGCATTTCTGTGCCTTTAAACCTGCTTTAACCGGTTTCCTGTTGGCACAGCCCGCTTTGTTTACGTTCAGAGTAAATTATGGCCCCCACACTGGCATCGGTGCCCGTGCAGAATTTGGACCGCGCCCGCGGCGGGTTTGGGCCGCGCCCGGCGGCACGGACTCAGCTGGGCCCCGCCCTCAGCAACTCACCGCTGTGGAATCTTCTAGAACCTTGGCCCAGTGCCGTGGCCCTTACCCTTTAACCTTTAACCTTTCACCTATGCTCCTGCCCTCTACACTCTCAGAAGTAAAGGTATGAAGAATGCACACCCTATTGCTGGATAAAATTGTATCCCAACCCAGCAACATTTAACTCATTGGATGACTCCTCATTTGTACCCAAAGAGAACATTGCTGTACTTTCAGGGTACATTTCAGAAGTGTAATCCTAGAAGAGCAAAATTGTACCTCCACTGTCACTTTGTTTCTGAGATTGTAGCCTGTGTCCTGCATGGCAGAAAATGTCTGTCTTAACGAGTATTTAAAATAAAAGAAAAAAAGATTTTAAGCCTCAATAGAAGTACTAAAATACCTCTATGCTAAGCTTATGAAATGTCTGGTAAAACGTGTAGCTACAGCCAAGACTGTATAGAACAGGACGGTCATGAATGGGCGTCTCAGATGAACTAGCCGGGCCTTATCGTCTGCGACCAAGGGGGAGAACTCCGAGCTCCTGAGTCACAGGAAGAGCGTCCTGAGATCTGGGAGATGGTCGGTGAGTCTGCTGTGGTGTTGTGTCTGAGATCAGGTGTTTTGGTTTGTGGGGAGACCCGCGGTCGAGAGGGAATGTGCTCGCGTGCCAGACCCGCCCCCTTCCACTCCTCGCCCTCGTCCCAAAACCACAGCTCCTGATCTCCCGCAGGTCAGAGCAGCCAGCGGGGACTCCGACCACCTTCAGCGCAGACTGAACACGCACCTCATCTAGCTGCGCCTCTCCCCCGCCCCTCCCCACCTCCCTGTACTCTCTACTTAGCCATGTGAGCTGCCAATGGTGATTATCGCTGGTGTGTATACCTGTTCATTGTTCCGGTTTTATTGCTGCCTCTCGTTTGGTTTCCTCTCATGAGATGAATCTCCAGGGCTCATGTTCTCGTCGATGTGGTCAGTCGAGCCCTGGGAACGGTCTCCCCGCCAGGGTCTGTCAGCGCTCTTGTCCCTGGTTCTGATTTGCACTTGGTTGAACGTCGCTCCGGATAAGAGTGTCTGCCGAATGCCTGTAATATAATGTAATGTAATGTAATGTAATGTAATGTAGCGTCAGTCTGGCCTGGTAGACTCCACCCGGTATGATTATGCTTCTACTCACTCGACTCCAGTTTCTCCAGTTAAAATCTCACATATTGTTTGGATTAGAGATCATTTGGTCCTGGTGTTCGTGTGTTATAGTCACACACAGTGCACTGTCCCGGTTTGGGCGCTAGATCAGTGTTCACCCTCGTGAAGCACAAGCTGTTTTATGGCGTGCGTACAAACGCACCTTGGCATAAGACCGTACCAAAACATGGAGTAAAGCCCAGTTTAAGAAAAACAAAAACATGAACATCTCATACTAATACGTGTTACAACCTCCCAATGTTAAATATTAATGTTCCCTTTTCCTTTAAAAAAAACATTAAAATATGGATATTTGGCCAAATGATGAGGTTGCGGTTGGCTTGACTTGTGTGAATTTGTTGTTCATAAATTGATGCAGCCAAGAAGCACAGGGGTACATTTTTGTTGGCGAGCTAAACAAACAGCATATTAACTTGATGCATTGTTCTTCCAGTGTTATCATGGGGGGGGGGGGGGTTAACATGGGTTCAAGAGGCTGTGTGTGTGCGGGGGTAGGGGGGTTTAGGGTTAGGGTTAGACATTAATTAATCATCAAATAAGCTTTTCATTAGTTCATGCATTTGTTAACAACCAAGTGACGTATTTGTTACATGATATTTACACATTAGCAAACCGTAAGATGAACGCGTAATTAGTTAACCATCAACAAAATCATTAACTGACTTTTCTCCAATATGAATTGCCAATTGCTAATGTAGTTGTTCACAAGAAATAGTGATGTACAGACGCATTAACAGAGCTGTACAGATTAACTTCTCGGTAGTAGTGCGTTAACAGCTGCATTAGCTCCCCCCAGTTCATGGAACCTTGTTGTAAAGTGTGACCCGGAGGTTTGCTGGACTGACGGGCGGTTGGTCTGCAGTTGGCGGTAAACAGCGGGCAGGTCGCTGCCTATGTTGGAGCCAGGCCTCGATGACATCATTAACATTTAAATAACATTAACATTCCCCCCACCCCCCCACCCCCCCTGCCCCCCCTCCCCCGCCAACATTCCTGCTGTCTCATCGTTCTCCTCACTCAAACCAGCTGCCTGGCTCGCCATCCCATTTGCATATTCCCAGTTCGGCTCTGTCCCAGCCTGTTTCCTAGCGAATACCACCCAGCGTTCACAAACCTTCACCGTCTGAAACCGCGAAACATACCTCTCCTACCAAAGAGAGATTTTCTTGAGCTTTTGGATTATTATTTTTGTTGTAACATATCTAATATCAGCTAGACCAGCTTGAGATGACCAGCTACCAGCTGTTCCAAAACCTAGCTTGAGCTGGTCTGAACTGGTCAGCCAGCTACCAGCTGTTTCAAAACCTAGCTTGAGCCCTTTTTTCCCAGCAGGGCCTAGTTCTTAGGGTAGCCAATTCTTGAGTCATACGGGAATCCCCTTGTGTAGCTGAGATAAGATTTCTGGTTCAAACTTCATTGTCTTTAAGGAAAGTTATTGGCATTTGGCAGTTGTCTTGGACAAAACAGTGCCTGCTGTTTTGAATAAACATGTACAATACAAATCAAATAAATAGCCCGGTTGCACATGCTTAAGTGGAAAGTGCTCATCTCAGGGGGGGATAGAGCCAGGCCTGCTTTCTGTCCTGTCCGGTCTCTGTCCGCACTGCAAACAACGCCTGCCCGTCTTAACAAGCGTCTTCAGTCTTAATCAGATCTTAATTAAGATCTTTTTTCCCCCTCTCAAGTAGAAAATATTAGCTTGTTTTTAGTGAGTTTGCTTGACAAGTGAGATTTTCTTAAAATCTTAAATCTTAAAATGAGTCAAACTTTCTCACCTGATTGGGAGTTTATTTAATCTCATTTAGCAAAAAGGTCATAGAAACAAGTCAAAATACCTCTAAGTCTAACTAGAAGCCTACGGTATTTGCTGAGACTGATGTTTTTTTTAGCAGTGTTTAACGCTCTCTGCTTTCCCCCCGGGGAAAACGCAAGAGGTGTGCAGCCTGTCCGCCCGGCTTCAGAAAGAGAAGCAGGGAGACGTAATGAAAGGCAGGAGGGGCCCTGGTGAGTGGACTGTGATGTCACAGTGATGTCACTGTGATGTCACTGTCCGCGGGGCCCCCAGGGGCCTCAGCGCTGGCTCCGGGCGCACACGGTTTCACAGAACAATCAGCTGCACAGCGCGGAAACGCGAGACTCATTCAGCGTGTGTTCTCTGCCTGCGCGTGTGTTCTCTGCCTGCGCGTGTGTTCTCTGACTGCGCGTGTGTTCTCTGCCTGCGCGTGTGTTCTCTGACTGCGCGTGTGTTCTCTGCCTGCGCGTGTGTTCTCTGCCTGCGCGTGTGTTCTCTGCCTGCGCGTGTGTTCTCTGCCTGCGCGTGTGTTCTCTGACTGCGCGTGTGTTCTCTGCCTGCGCGTGTGTTCTCTGACTGCGCGTGTGTTCTCTGACTGCGCGTGTGTTCTCTGCCTGCGCGTGTGTTCTCTGACTGCGCGTGTGTTCTCTGCCTGCGCGTGTGTTCTCTGCCTGCGCGTGTGTTCTCTGCCTGCGCGTGTGTTCTCTGACTGCGCGTGTTCCATGCCTTCGTTTCTCCAGCCCGACGTCTTTCAGCCCGAGTTCAGGTCCATTACCGCTTCAGCATTTAAGCGGCACGGGAGTCATTTTCTAGTTTCTTGGGGGGTTTTTTGCCCATTGGCTTAAAAAGATTTTTCCCTGTTTTTTTTTTTTCCCCCTCTGGAAAAAGTCTCTCTGAAGCTCTGTACAAGTTACAGTTTAGTTATTCAGCAGACACTTTCAGCCAAGGAAACGCACAAAAGCGCATTGTAAGTCACATGTTGCTGTAAGCAAACGCCCTAAGATCTAGAGTGTGGCGTGTTATAATCTGTTCATAAAAGTGGCTTTATAAGATGAACTTCATTTCTGCAGGAAAGACGGTTCTGCAGGAGGGTTTAATCAGGCCTGTTGTACAGACATGCAGACTCTGTCACTAGCCTCATGATTGCTGTTGTATTTAAATTCTTCTCCTTTAAAATCCATCCCTTTTAAATCTGAATTTCCAAACACGTTTGGCTAATTAGAGAATAGGATATAGGGTCTCTATGGTTAAATAATTTTAGCTACACTGCTATAATATATCAATATATTTGTCATTATATTCTTCATAATTGTGTGCACAGTCACAGTATGTTACAGTAAATTAATTCACAGTAAGGGAATGATTATCTTCTTTAGCCTGTGGCTCTTGAAAACCACGTACTGTTTCCCCAAAAGCCCCTCGCCCCCCAAACTGAAATCTAATTTGTTTCGGGCGCGTAAATGCTCGACACAGGGATCCAGGGGGGGCAGCTCATGCCCGGGGGGGTGTGTACTGAGGTTAGAGCCGACCAATCGCACGTCCTGCTGACTTCCTGCTCACGCTGACCAGCTGGGGCGGAATGCCGGCAGGAAGTGTGACTCGCTCAGCTGCGGACAGGAAGTGAGGGAGGACTCGGGGAAACTCCGCAGAGGGACTTCTGGGACAGCGCCACTCAGTCTGCGCTGCGTGATTCACGCGCCAAACTGCCCCTTTCTGCTTCTGTTTCTGCTTTTACAGTGGTTTGGTGTTGCCCTCGGGGGCAACAATAAAGTCACCAACGTCTAGCAGATGTACAACTTTCATTTTATTTCTACTTTTTTTTAAATGATAAAATCGTGTCGGTGCAAAACAATCGCAGGGCTCCATCCTCAGTGTAATCTCTATTATTTATGTATTTTGTAACTGTGCAGGATGTGACTCCACACCGTGGGATAATGGGGTTGTCCTGCGGTTGGATCAATCTCAAGTGGAGCTTAACAACATCTTAACATCGACGCATAGTTTACTAATTCCGTATTTACAGTATTTAAATTTCAAATTAAACTTAAGCGTCAGACAGAAATAAGTAGGGATCAGTACACATAAACATACCTTCTATCAGGATGCCTTCAGGAACTAGTTCTAGTGTTCTTAAATACACATAAAATGTATTCTTAAATACACATAAACAAACCTTCAGGCGCTAGTTTTGCATGTACCCAAAAAGTAGCACACGCATGTGCTGGCAGTTCTGTTCAGTGGTATGAATGTAGCTGAAGATGTGATTTATTTTTCCCCTCCGAAAGGGATATATTATCCTCACCTGTCGCCTGATTTGTAAATCAGCTGGAAAACACTTATGCACCTTCTGCCCCGGGCGCTGTGTGTTCCTGCGAGGGCTTTTTGCACTCTTTCCACTCTGAGCGACCTGCCTGAACGCTTCTTCTACAAACGGCTGCAGCCTGTCGAGACGGTAGCCTAATTACAGCGCGATAGAGCCGCGGGCTTACCGCCTCGACAAGCCCTCCACCCTGCACGGCCCTGCAGGGAGAGGAACCACCTGCAGGGAGAGAGAGAGAGAGAGAGGGGGAGAGAGGGAGGGGGAGAGAGGGAGATAGAGAGGGGGAGAGAGGGAGAGAGAGAGAGAGAGAGGGGGAGAGAGGGAGGGGGAGAGAGAGAGAGAGGGGGAGAGAGAGAGAGGGGGAGAGAGGGAGATGAGAGGGAGAGGGAGAGACAGAGAGAGAGAGAGAGGGGGAGAGGGGGAGAGAGGGAGATAGATAGAGAGAAAGAGAGAGAGAGAGGGGGGAGGGAGAGAGAGAGAGGGGGAGGGGGAGGGGAAGAGAGAGAGGGAGATAGAGAGAAGGAGATAGACAGGGGGAGAGAGAGAAAGGAAAGATGACAAAAGGTGGAAAAAGAGCGGGAAGGGAGGATAGTAAAGGGGAGAGGGAGAGAGAGAGAGAGAGAGAGAGAGAGAGAGAGAGAGAGAGAGAGAGAGAGGTAAAAAGAGATCCCTGTGCTTGGACACATCCTGGAGCTACGAATGCACCCCCCGCCCCTCTGAACCTCACAGTGTATTTAACCTCCCTTCATGTGGACTTTCTACTTTGCCTGCTATCTCTGCTTCCTCTGACCTCACACAGATCAATTCATGAAGAGCATACAGTCCAACTCAACAACTAACATCACAAACTACATAATACAAACCTGCACGTATTTTTTCTTTAAAAAACGTTTGCTATAAGTGTTGGCTTAGTTTTAGTTTTACACTAGAAAAAGTATAGAAGACCTGCACACTGGCAGAAAGATTTATTATCAAGATAATACTCAAAATTCAAGGCAAACGACTGCGTCAGTCATAGACCTTCACCAGCGTCCAGATCTAAAAAATGTGTAGAATATGATATTAATAAGAAAAACCCTGCTCTGTGTGTGTGTGTCTCTCACACTCTCTCACTCCCTCTCTCACTCCCTCTCTCTCTCTCTCTCTCTCTCTCTCTCCCTCTCTCTCTCTCTCTCTCTCTCTCTCTCTCTCACTCTGTCAGCACACCAGTGGTTTTGTGAAGAGCAGTTGTCACAGTCAGTTATCAGATCAGTAGACGGTCAAACGGAGGTCTGTGTTAGAGGCAGTCATCCCTAATGGATTAGCTTTCAGGAAAGCAGACTGAAGTGCTTATCAGCCTGTGCGTGCTTGTGTGTGCGTGCGCGCGTGTGTGTGTGTGTGTGTGTATGTGAGTGAATGTGCGAATGTGTGTGTTTGTATGTGTGTGTGTGTGTGTGTTTGTATGTGTGTGTGTGTGTGTGTGTGTGTGTGAGTGTGTGTGTGTATGTGTGTGTGTGTGTGTGTTTGTTTTGTGAGGGCACGTACATTCATGCGTGTAGGTGTTTTAGTCACCCGGAGTAGATTACTTATCAGCCTGTATGTGTGTGTGAGTGTGTGTATGCGTGCATGTGTGTGTTTGTATGCTTGGGTGCTTTATCTATTTCCTGACTTTAAGACCATCCCAAACTCAATGGAACAAGGGAAGTCCAGGAACTGCATCTGCTGTAAGAGGAAGTCTGTCACTCGCATTGTTCAAGAGAACCAAAAACATTGAAAAATTAAATCTCTTTTTGTATTTTAGAAAAAACCCCACCGCAGTGACCCTAGTAATGCCTAATGCTTTCTCAAAAGAATAACTAATTAGAAAAGAACAATGATAACTAAGATTTCAGGGGGGCTCCAGGTGGCTGTAAAGAGGCTTGTCTCCTAAAGCAAACCCATGAGCCCTGTGGCTGGGTGTTTGAGAGCCCCCTGTGGCTGGAGGTTAGGGTTAGGGTCATTCTATCCTCCGATATCAAACAAGGCGTCACATGAACTGGAGGAGATTTCAGTGGCAGCCTGTAGCTGTAGCCTGGTGGCTAAGGAGTTTCTCTGGGACCCCGGAAGGTTGGTGGTTGAAGTCCCAGTGTAGCCACTAAGCCAGACTGCTTAGTCTAATCAACTGTAAGTTGCTTTGGATGAAAGTAGGAGCTAAATAACCGTAATGTAATCATGTAAAGGAGTGCTCGGTCCTCCTGATGTCGACAGGAATGTTAGTTGCGGGAGGGTCAACAAGTTTGGCTGAGTGCGCGTTTGGGGAAAAAACAGGGATAAAATGCTTTTAAAAATTAAAGTAAAGAGAGAGTGGGGTTGGATTTTTGTGCTAGGATGTCATTACGTTTCTTAAAGGCCACATGATGAAATGAAACAAATCTCGATGGATTCTGACAGACGTCTGGTTTAAAGTGGTCTGACATCGCTTGTAGTTGTTCTGTTTATTCTTCCACTTTCGGAGACAGAGACATGGACTCGAACTGCTCGTGTCCTTGACGTGACTCATAATTAACTGCGAGTGTTTCTATCCTCAAACTGCACAGCTGGGCGAGTTCAGCCTTCACAAACACGAACCAACAAACTGTCCCTGTGCACAAAACAAATTCATATCTACACGTGTGTTTTCAGGGGAAAAGTAACTTTAGAGAAACGGACAGTCTAACTGTAAAACCCAGCCCTGATACTGATTTTTACTTTCATACCGAAAGTAGGGAATGTGTTTGGACAATGGGAGAAATGGGAATGGGGGATCGGGGCTGGAGAATTCCTCGTCACCCCCCAGGAACGTTTCGCCGTCCTGTGACGTCCGCAGGATGAGCACCATCTCGCCAGCGGTCTGCACTGAGTGCATGCTCCCTTTCTGACCACGTTCCTCCCAAACATCCGCCCAACACATGAGAGGTACACCAGAACTACCCCCCCCCCAAAAAAACCCCCAAAACAATAAAAACTCCCACTCTTCCAGACCAGACACCTGGAGTCTCTCTGCTGGTTTTAAAGGATGTTTAGGTAATGTTGTCCACTGCACACTAGTGTGTTGGGTTTGCACAAGGCAGGCTGAGATTAAATTGTCTTACCCCCCCCCCCCCAAAAGATTCCTCTTTTCCATCATCCAGCATCATGTCAGACAGTAATTCAGCCCTGGGGGGGCAGGGGGGCCAGGGTGGGGGGGGTCTCCTGTCAGTGTTCAGTGTTGAGGGGACCCAGGCCTGAACGCTATCCGGAGAGGGAGGGAGAGGGTCTTTATGCCGATTCAGCAGAAAAAAGCAACAAGTCTGGAATTCTTTTGGAGCGCTGCTTTGCCTCTTTATATGATCCGTCCCTTGATTGGGGGGAAAATGGGAAACCTGGGAATATTAACCTGGGAATAACAACATTCCGGAGTTCAAACAGCCCAATATCCTGGCTCGACGTTCCCGTTTTCCGAATCCTATGGAGCCAGGCCTGGCTGAGACGGGGTTACTGCGTTTCTTCCCTGCAGCTGCTATCAGATTTAAGAATATATACGTTGGCTCTTCAATAAAGGGTAAAAAAACTATTTGACAAAGAGCGAAAGAAGGCAAGCTTTTGAATGTTGAGAGCTGTATCGCTGTTTTTCCCGTGTTAATCATTTTCTCTGCTGGCATTAATCATTAGCATCAGTTTTTGTCAGCACATGCTTTCAGAGAGAGAGGAGAGAAAGAATGAGGGAGAGAGAAAGTGAGAGAGCAAGAGAAAGAGAGAGCAAGCGTTGGATGTGTATCTACAGTAGCAGAATATGTACTCACATTATCCATGTACAGTATTAAAACATGCATTGCTTTTACAGAGAGAGACAGAGAGAGAGAGCGAGACCATATTTATTTGTAATTCTCTGGGCTTTGTTGTGAAAGGGATGTATGTGAGACTGATCTGTCTGCCCCCCCCCCCCCCCCCATGCTCTACATGTGAGGGGTAATTAACGCCCCCCTACCCTTCTCCTCTGGAGGGGGGGCAAGGCCGGTTTCCTTTCTGGATTCCTGGAAAAGAGTCACACCCCCTCACACACACACACACACTCACACACATACACACACTTACACACACTTACACACACTCACACACATACACACACTTACACACACTCACACACATACACACACACACACACACACACACACACTCAAACTCACACTCACACACACTCACATACACACACACACACACACTCACGCACACACACTCACACACACTCACACACACACACACTCTCACACCCCCTCTCACACACACTTACACACACTCACACACACACACACACACACACACACTTACACACACACACACACACATTTACACCCCACTCACACACACACACACACACACACACACACACACTCTGGCAGTGAAAAGGCTGACTCGACGGCCATGGAGGTGTGTCTGGCGAGGTTGTCATGGAAACTGGCTTAGGCTGGCTTAAGCCACCGCTGCGGGTCTGCAGGTAGGTGCAGGTGCAGGTGGGGACTCCAGGTGTGAACCACACTGTGTGCACTGCCACGGAGGACTGGTCTACTGCATGGATGGGCTCTATGGTCTGGTAACTGTTAAGGCTCTGTTCCAGTGCGTGTATGGGCTCTATGGTCTGGTAACTGTTAAGGCACTGTTCTAGTGCATAGATGTGCTCTATGGTCTGGTAACTGTTAAGAGACTGTTCTAGTGCATAGATGTGCTCTATGGTCTGGTAACTGTTAAGGCTCTGTTCTAGTGCACAGATGGGCTCTATGGTCTGGTAACTGTTAAGGCACTGTTCTAGTGCATAGATGGGCTCTATGGTCTGGTATCTGTTAAGGCTCTGTTCTACTGCATGAATGGGCTCTATGGTCCTGGTATCTGTTAAGGCTCTGTTCTAGTGCATGGATGTGCTCTATGGTCTGGTATCTGTTAAGGCTCTGTTCTAGTGCGTGGATGGGCTCTATGGTCTGGTATCTGTTAAGGCTCTGTTCTAGTGCATGGATGTGCTCTATGGCCTGGTATCTGTTAAGGCTCTGTTCTAGTGCCTGGATGTGCTCTATGGTCTGGTATCTGTTAAGGCCCTGTTCTAGTGCCTGGAGGTGCTCTATGGTCTGCTCTCCCAAATTGCTAGCAGAGGCTGCAGCAGCCCACGCTGAAAACTGGGAACTCCAAATTAGGGAGGGAAAACGGAGACTGGTATTTGTGTGGAATGCGTGTGAAATAAGTCTCGTAATATATCAGCGTGTGATAATGTATGAGCCCCCCCAGCCACTGCTGGGTCCGTTTCTATCTGGAGAACCCTGTGACTCTGAAGTGAAATCGTAATTACGGACGACTGTTAGCAATCGCTTGTGTCCCGAGAGACAGAGACAGAGAGACAGAGAGACAGAGAGAGAGAGAGAGAGAGAGAGAGAGGGAGAGAGGGAGAGGGAGAGAGAGAGAGTTGTCACGAGATGCAGACGACACGCTCCAGCCCGGTTTTGCTGCTTTCTGACAGGACTTCTTCTCCTTTCTTTTCCCTGCTTAACTCAGCTCAAGCTTTACAAATAAAAACGGACTCTTTTTTCCCCCTCTTTTTAATTACTGAGAACCAGATGAGTCTCCAGCCACACCCCCGCCTAATCCGTGCAGATAAATGTTCTCATTCTCTCTCTCATTCCTTTTCTGTCATGTTTTATGCAGTGTGGAAAATCTTAGTTAATGGGTTCTGGAACTAGCTTTCCAAACTGTTTCCTTAACAACAGAGAGGAGGACCCCCCCCCTCCCCTTTGCCTCCCTACCCCCGCTGCCTTCCCTAGTCCAGCCCATTTTTGGCTGTTCCTACCCCCCTCCCAAGCTCTGAGAGAGGGATTGTATGACAGCTTTTCCTGCCGCTCTGCAGAGTGGAACCAGGAGGGAGAGAAAGAGAGAGAGAGGGAGAGAGAAAGAGAGAAACAGGGAGAGAGAGAGAGAGAAACAGAGCGAGCGAGAGGGGGAGGGAGAGAGGGAAACAGAAAGAGAGGGAAACAGAGAAACAAACAGCGAGAGAGAAACTCCTGTTACTCCGTTTCTTTCGCTCAAGAGGAAGTCTGCTCTACACGGACTCTCCAGGAGATCTTTCCTCTTTCCCCGCTGTTCCTGGGAATCTTCAGACACCGGGAACGAACGACCCCCCCCCGCCCTCCTCCACACTCCACACCAACCTCTGCCCCCCACCCCGGAGCCCCCCCCCCCCCCCGCAAAACTTCAGCGAGCTCTGGAAGCAAGCAAAGCAGGAAAGAGAGAGAGAGAGAGAGGAGCGCTGTTATTTCTTCTTCTTCTGTTTCCTCTCCTGGGACAGGTTTTGCGTGGTTATTTATCCGTGGAGGTGTGTTTATTTGGTGTCTGAGAGACTCTTGAGGAAAACCCTCCCGTGTGGACCGGGCTGGACTGGGCTGGGCTGGGTGTCTTTCTGACAGAATTCACTCTGGACCAGACCAGACAGAAACAGCCTCTGTCCATACACGGATACACTGCAATGCTGCTAGAATCAGGTGAGTGCGAGTGTGTGTGTGCGTGTCAGTGTGTGTGTTTGTGCCTGTGTGTGCGTGTCAGTGCGTGTGATCAGTGGTACAGTTAGTGCATCACAGAAAGCACCAAACTAAACTAAATCCAGAACTGTCAATCCATGCTTCTAAAATGTTTCACGTGGTAAAAACAGTGTGACCAATATCCAATCTGTCTTGTGCATGGGGTGTGTGAGTGAGTGAGTGAGTGAGTGTGTGTGTGTGTGAGTGTGTGTGTGTGTGTGTGTGTGTGAGTGTGTGTGTGAGAGAGCGTGTGTGTGTGTGTGTGTGTGTGTGTGTGTGTACCTGTGCGAGTGTGCCATCTTCCTGGGTGCCCTAACTGGGTTTCAGCAGAATGAAATTCTAAACTTATTAGACCACTGTTTTAGTTTTACAAATTGTCTGTAGAACAGAAGCTTTATAAAAATGAAATGAGAAATGACATCCGTGCAGCAACACATTTGGGAGCCTAAAGCAGTGGGTCTGATCCAAAGGGACACGGATATTTATTTCTGACAGTTGCACTTCTGTGCTGTACTCCCCGAAACGCTTTCCAGCAGATCCTGGCAGTAGGATTGTGATATACGGGTTGTTTCCTGAAAGCTGGTTTTTCTGTGCTGTAAATTACAGACATCTGACGGAAAGCACAGATCTTGTCCAGGGTTACCTGCTCCCCTCCAAACTTTTCGCCTGAAAAATAAAAATGAGAAACTGAAGGTGTGAGCACGTTTGGGGTTTTTCAGACGGTCATTTGGTCGGAGAAGGGCCATAAAACCCTGCACTCTCTCGCCTTCACACCCTCCAGTCCGGAGTTACGCAGAGTTCTTAGTTCCTGAGGAAAACTGAAGTAGTGCAGCTCACAGCCTGGTGAGGAGAAGGGTGTTTAAGCGTTCGGGGGGGGGGGGGGGGGGGGGCAAAGAAAACCAAACAGCGGCTTCAGTCATTCAGTCAGCTTCCTGCTCACCGCTCTGCCCCCCCCCCTCCCCCCCCCCGGACCCCGGACCCCAGTGATGCCAGCCAGCCCCCCCACACTGAGGAGTGAGTGTGTGTGTGTGTGTGTGTGTGTGTGTGTGAGAGAGTGAGTGTGTGAGAGTGTGAGAGAGAGGGAGTGAGAGAGTGAGAGAGAGGGAGTGAGAGTGGGAGTGAGAGAGAGAGTATGAGAGTGGGAGTGAGAGAGAGGGAGTGAGAGAGAGAGTGAGAGAGAGGGAGTGAGAGGGAGTGAGTGAGAGAGAGAGAGAGAGAGAGTGTTTTGGAGAGATCTCTCACTGTGTCCAGGTTTCTTCAGGCTGTGTAGGAGACGACAGATTTAGTGTTTCTCCCCCAGTGAGCAGCAATGGGAGAGGGGAAGGGACATTGGAACTCGCTCTCTCTTTCTCTTTCTCTCTATCCATCTCTTTCTCTCTCTTTCTCTCTGTCCATCTCTTTCTCTCTCTTTCTGTCTCCATCTCTCTCTCTATCCCCCTCTCTCTCTGTCTCTGCAGCTGTAGCTAAGGTCTGGCAGTGGTAAATCGGTTCACACTTTGCTGCAGTAAAAACTTTTTTTGCACCGAGGCAGAGCTGCCACGATCGCAGGATGTGGATGGGGGGGGGCAGAGGGGGGGCTGGGTTCATATCCGTCACGCTTAAAAAACGTGCAGGTCCCTGTTCATTAACACATAGGGGCACCAGCATCTAAACTGTACACACACACACACACACACACACACACATGCACTCACCC
>NC_083760.1:2823629-2853629 GCF_963514075.1 Conger conger | reverse complement strand
TTGTAGAAGGCCAAATGTGACATCACCCTTGGAAGAAGCTCCTAATGTCAGAAGCTCTTCTGTTTAAAAAAAAAAAAAACACTCCTAAATTGTGCCCGTGGTTTATTTCCCACGGAGCACAATGCCTTCAGAGCGGTGGTCCCAGGCACGGAGCCCGGCAGTAATACGTTCAGCTGCTGGGACAGTCCACATCAAACAGCGTACCGGGCCCCGGCCTGAAGCGGGCTTCCAGACCCCCGGGCTGGGCGTGTGTTATGTTATCTGCTTTTGGGCGGGGGGGGCGGGGGGGGGGGGGGCGTCCTTCCTGTTCAGATCGTCCGCTTCCTCGGGCCTTCTGGGATTTGTAACGTGACGGAGGCGGGCGCAGTTTGTCTTCGCCTCCGCCGCCTGCCTCCCGGAGCGCCGGGTCAGAATTCTGCACTTCCGGAGCCGGAGGAGGGAAGACGTGGGGGTGGGCGCGGGGCACGGCTGACCCCCGACGGGCGGCTCGGACGAGGCGCCGGCCCGGTCAGAGGAAGTTTGGGTTTATCTCCGCGACACAAACACACCGGGCTCTTTCTGCGGGTCCTGGAGAACAATGGCAACGTGTCTGTCTGTATCGGAGCTAGGTCTCCATAATTTGTTTGCTAGCTGACGCTTTTATCCAAAGTGACTCGCAGTTGATTAGGCTACGTAGGGGACAAAGGACCTTACTCAATGACCGAACAGCTGTGTGGATCTCATTGTGGCTATGCCAGGGCTTTAAACACCAACTTGTCAGGTCCCAGTCATGCACCTTAGCCGCTAGGCTACATAGCTGGGGGATGATATAAGCTAGCATCCGGAAGCTTCTTAGGATTCCACAATTCCAGCTTGACCAGAACGGTAAACAAAGCGAACGCAGAGTCATTCTCCGGCATTTCTGTGATTCCCGGAAGGACGGCCCGGCCGGAACGTGGTCGATGAGTGCCTCCATTGTGCCTGGCGATGATGGACTCCGCTCGGAGCTAATGCTAACAAGCCGGGTGATCCGGAGGCTGAATGTCACACGACCTTTGACCTTTGACTGTGACCTTTTCCCGTTCCGGGGCCGGGAATTCGGCGCGAGATTCCGAAGAACGCTGAAAAAAAAACCCGCCGCAGCGCATAGGAGCGAGTCGAACATTCCCCCGGCCTGTCCCTGCGGGGGAACACATGTTTCGTGTCATACGGTAATCAGAGTCTCGTGTGAGGGATGTCGAGGGGCATCGGGCCTGTGAACGTGGGCTTGCGTCTGCACCAACAGCCCAGCAGTGATCCTCCGCTCCACGCATGGGGCCTAGGGAGCCTATGGCTTACGGAGCCTAGTTTTGGGATCACCAAGGGTTTACTGTTGCCACGGCGCTGGGATCGCGGGAGGGTCTGGGTGGGGTCCGGCGGCAGCCAATTGCAGGCCGCTAAACAACAGTGGGAAATGTGTGCTTGCGTGAACTCGGGAGCCGGGCAAAGCCCTGGTTTCCCGGGTAACCGTGTAATTATGGGATGAGGTTCGCTGTAAAATAACAGGTTGCCGTTCGCTGCCTTTGTGGCAGTCTGCGGTCCTGCCTGCCCCTGGGACCGTGCGTCTCTGGACCGGAGGTTAGCGGGGTTTGAGGCTGCGGGTTCGAATCCAAGCTTAGACACCTCTGGTCTGCGCCCCTGAGCTCCGTCTTTACCTCAAATACTCCGTCACAGGGGAAAGGAAAGCCCCGGTTTCTGTAATGTGAGCTCACAGTAAGGCAGTGTAATTGACCCCTCATGAAGAGGCCAAAGGTGGCTTTAGAAACCAACTCAGCTTTGAAGTTCTGGCTTGATCTCCGCTGTGGATTCTGATCTCCACCATCTCGGGGATCTCGGGGGATCTCGGGGATAACCCGGGACTAATAAACAACCTTGCGGGAGTTTATTGGAGTTTATTGGAGTTTATTGGAGTTTGCTCCCTTTTCTGTTTTTTTTTTGGTTGCCTGTTCTTCAGATGGTCTTATTCAGAGAAGGGCAGTGTTATTCTGGGGGGGGGAGAGGGGTGGTTGGCGCAGGGTTCGGGGGTGATGGAAGGGCAGCTCTTAATTCTTCATAACACCGGCGGGTTAATCCCCGGGATGGAGCGAGCGAGGGGTGACTCGCGGGGCAGAGGGGGAGATAAAGCTCGTCCCATTACCGCCCCCCCCCAAAAATCTCAGGCAGGACAGAGAGGCCCGTGTCTGGCCTGGGGCTCCCCATCTGGACTCCATTAACCCCGCCTGGCCCCTCCCCACGTCTGCAGACCTCCAGACCCCTGGAAGCTATAGATTTAACGCAGGTTCAGGGCTCCTGTCAGCCGGGCCCGGCTACCTCAGTGTTCCTCAGCCCCGCACCTCCACAGAACCTCCCTCTTTCAGCCGCACCTCCACACAACCTCCTTCTTTCAGCCGCACCTCCACACAACCTCCCTCTTTCAGCCGCACCTCCACAGAACCTCCCTCTTTCAGCCACGCACGTAGCGTCATCACCTCAGCGTACGAACGCTCAAACATCGCCGGCTGTCCGACAGGGCTGGGCAGCCTCCGCAGTGTTGGAACACGTCTAATGAAGGAGCAGATGGCGCAAGACAGACGGAGAATGGGAATATCTGCTTTCTTTGAACTTTTTAAACTCTTAACTTTTAAATTACGCAGGGATGGGGAAATATACGCTGTAATAAATTCTGAGCATTTCATGTGCAGCTCTGCGTAATGAAAATGGAAACGTAAACTATAATCAAAATGACTGAGGCGCTTATTTGCTTTGTAGGCGGCACAGAGGTAAAAGAAATTAAATAAAATACACACGCAACCCGTCTATAAAACTGAGAGCGAAGAGTTTGCAGGGTAATCTTAAAAGAGCCCCACATGCCCACCCTTATGTCTCCAGACCCCACACAACTACAGATGCTCAGCGTTCGATGGTATTAGACATAAATATCACCCTCTCAAAACGGCCTGTACTAAAACAACTGCCTTATAAAACTCAGAACAGAGAGCGCAGTGGAGAGTCTGAGAGGGGGAAACTCAGAACAGAGAGCCCAGTGGAGAGTCTGAGGGGGAAACTCAGAACAGAGAGCGCAGTGGAGAGTCTGAGAGGGGGAAACTCAGAACAGAGAGTGCAGTGGAGAGTCTGTGAGGGAAACTCAGAACAGAGAGCGCAGTGGAGTCTGTGAGGGGGAAACTCAGAACAGAGAGCGCAGTGGAGAGTCTGTGAGGGGGAAACTCAGAACAGAGAGCCCAGTGGAGAGTCTGAGGGGGAACTCAGAACAGAGAGCGCAGTGGAGAGTCTGAGGGGGAAACTCAGAACAGAGAGCGCAGTGGAGAGTCTGAGGGGGAAACTCAGAACAGAGAGCGCAGTGGAGAGTCTGAGGGGGAAACTCAGAACAGAGAGCCCAGTGGAGAGTCTGTGGGGGAAACTCAGAACAGAGAGCGCAGTGGAGTCTGTGGGGGGGGAAAAGCGAACGTAAGCACATTTTGATTATCGCACTCCCCTGGCGTGAGCGTTCGCCCGGGCGGGTCTCAGGAAACTAAGCGCTCGCCGAAGCGTTAACGATAACGCGAGTCGTTTGTTGCCGAGAGACAGAAAAGCAAACGGAGGTCAGGGCTGAAACAACAGAGAGACAGAGACAGGCGGGTTTACTGAAGCGGGCCGCTGTGTCAGCCTCCTCTTCAGCCCCAAAAACGGCTCCAATCACAACGCCTACGGCGGGGAACGCGTGAATACCCTCTACAGCAGAGGCTGGGCCAAATGGCGCGGTGAGATCGACCTCGACACGGCGTGTGTGCGCGAGAAAGAGAACGGGTCTATAAAGGATCTGATCACGTGTACACTGTCAACTGCTCAGGGGCATTTGCAATGCAATTCCCATTTATTCCTGATATATTAGGAAGTATTCTTTCACAAAGAGAGTGGACAATGTGCAGAATAGCTTGCCAGTACATGTAGTGGAGGCAGAAACTCTGGGGGGTTTTCAAGACCAGGCTTGATACGGTGTGAGATACTATTTAGCTTTTTGGCAGATTAGGCAGTAGGTACACTTAGGGGTAGGAAAAGGTGAGCATTGCTGGGCTGATTGGCCTGTTCTTATGTTATGTTATGTTATGTTATGTTATGTTATGTTATGTTATGTTATGTTATGTTATGTTATGTTATTTCATATGCTCTAGATCCTAGTCTTTCTGTGAATTGGGTCTAATTCTGGTTGCTAAGGAGAAATGAAATAATACAGCTGCCATCCGTGTCTGGCATTGACCACACCCTTCTCTGTGGTTATTCATCTTTGCGGTTGGCTCCACCCATTTCTGTGGTTGGCCAAACCCATCACTGGGGGCCAAAGATCTGATGGTGTCCCCAAGATCAGCCCTTGCCCCAGGGTAAATAACTCCCCTGGGTAACAGGCACGGACAAATCTGTGTAAAGAAACAAACGCTGGGCCCACGTTCTGATCTCCAGCACCCCATGGGAAGAAGAACAAGAGGCCCTGTTTTTCTGAGGCAGGAGCCCCTGCTCGGCCAACGCTGTACAGGCCCGTTAGGGAAGTGTGGGCCAGTGACAGGGCTGATCTCTCCTCCATGTGGAGGTCTGAGCTCTTTCACAGACGCCGGGCAGCGCTGCGGTGTCCTCTGAAGGAGCGATGCGTCTCGCTTTATTGGGTGGAACATCACCACCGGCACCTTGGCGGTGCGCGTGGGAAAAAGCGCCAGAGCCCCATCGTCCCTTTGTCTCGGTTCAGGTCCCGCCACGCTCGACGGTCAGTGGAGCTCTTGGAGGGCTTCTGCCGGGTTAACCGCAGGGATGATTCTCTGGCCTTTAAACAGAACATCTGCTAAACACACACACACACACACACACACGCACACACACACTCACACACACACACACTCACACACACACACACACACACTCACACACACACTCACACACACACACTCACACACACACACACACACTCACACTCACACACACACACACACACACACGCACGCTGCTTTTCACAAGGGCACGTTGCCTGCTACTGCTACTCAAAGTGTTTCTCGTTGACATTTTGAGGTTTTAAAAAAAAAAAAGCATAATTATGGTCAAGACACAATAATTGCCAGTTGTCAACAACTCGATGCTCGATCTGATTATGGCGGAGCTGATTCTCGTAACAGGGCGTGCAGTGTAACATTCAGAACCAATTTAGATGCCCTCTGAGTGCACACATTTCACTCTGATTTGATCCCTCGTGAACCCGTATCCTCCCCGTTAGCGGTAAATTAGCGGTGTGCGCTGTGGAGAAGGGGGGGGGGGCTCTCGTTAGTGACCTCTCTCCCCCCCTGTGCCTGGTTGAAGGCTGCATCTGTTCTGAAGGCTGCAGTTCACCAATGAACCTGGAGAGAGGAGTACGGTCGCAGAAGGGTCGCAGTGCGTCAGCGCCCCTGCTCGAGAGGCTAGGCGTACTTTACGACACGCTTTACATCAAAAGGAAATGCCGTTATTAAGGTTTATTAAAAAAAAAAAAAGGACGCGTATTTCCATCTAGTAGCTTAATGAGCACTTTAAATGTAAAATGGGATTGGACACGATCTCCTAAATCTTTATTTGTGACCACAGTTAAAGGTAATCACAAGGGCCTGTGTTTTTATGTCCTAGACCGTGCAGCCACTCCGTGTTAACATCCATACACATCGGTTTTCACGCAGATTGTTGAAATTGATTAATTGGTCGCTTTATTCGGGAGCCTTGGAACAGTTACTCAGGGTCATAAAACTCATGTTTTTCCAGAGCGAAGGCTGATGGTGATGACTGAAACAGAGAAGCACTTAGCTCCATGTTTTTCTCTCATTTTAGAGAGGTCTGTAACTGGCAACCTTTCACGAGTCATACACACACACACACTCACACTCACACACTCTCACAGCAAGGCACAAATGCGTGCACACACCAAGGCACGGACGTGCACACACACACAGACAGACACACACGCACACTCTCACTCACACACACACACACACACACACACAGACACACTCACACTCTCACTCACACACAGACACACAGACACACACACACACTCTCACTCACACACAGACACACACACACACACACAGACACACACACACTCTCACTCACACACAGACACACACACACACACAGACACACACACACACTCTCACTCACACACAGGAGCATTCTCTGCACTCTCAGTATGGATGAATCGGGGTCTGTCTCTCTGGGTGAATATACTCTGTAACTGAGACCTCGCTGCGTGGGATAAAACTGCTTTTCTACTTAAAATAGTTTTTTTTTCAGGACGAAGTTGAAGAGTGCAGTGAGTGACACTCCTCTGTGTCAGTCCAGAGGAGGTCAGCATACCTGTGCGGGCGTCCAGACACGGCCAACTCCACACATGTGGGACCGCTTAGGTGTTTAAAAAAAAAAGGAGATAAAATTAAATTAAAATGTCATTTTTTCTTCAAAATGTGAAGCAGGCAAGCCGCCCTCAGGTTTCGCCAAGAATTTTTGTGGCCACCAAAGAATCCGAGGTAGCAGAAATATCCCTCCCTTTCTTTTTTTTTACCGGCTCCATATTCGGGGAGCGAGTTCCAGCCCCCCTGTTGGGCGTGTGCCCGCTCTGCCCTGCTGTCCCGGGGTTATTCTGAGACGTAATTACAGCCGAAACCGTCACAGAAATCCCACTCATCGGGCGTTAGTCAGTTTTTTTTTTCCCGACGAGCAGGACGCTGAGAATCACGCGGTTAAATTGTTTACGGAGCTGCTCGGGCGTTGGTCGTGAAACGGGCCTCTGTTCCTGTCTCTGCCCCGGAGATTCGCCCCCTGTCACTCTGCGGAGGGCTGAGACCTCCACCAGCAGCTCCTTTCTAAACCAATCCTGCGTTCCAGGCTTCGCCACGCTGCCGACACTAAACACCGCCGTACACACAGGCATGGAGCGGGGAGGGCAGCCCACACACCCCGGCACTGCTGCCAGATTTTAGCCAAAAAATGGTTTGTTCCACTCACCCCGTTGTCCCGTAAGTAATGTTTTTTTAATCGACAACCCACCAATTATAGGTTGGTATTTGGTAACCGTGTGCCACAAATAGTTCACTTGGTAAGTAATCAGTAAAAAAAAAAAGAGACGCCCTGTGAACAATATTCAACCTGGTGACTTCAGTGACTGTGTTGAGCTCCGTTTCACTTAGCGAGGATCAACAAAGTGAAGAGGTCTGTCATTCGAACGAGGGTGAAATTATGTCTGCCAGTCGAACGAGGGTGAAATTATGTATGCCAGTCGAACAAGGGTGAAATTATGTGGAAACTACTGTAATTGAAAAATTCCGCGCGCATATCAAAACGTTTTTTTATCCTGGGATGTTTGCATACCTGGAATAGCTTGCCAGGTCATGTAGCAGAGGCAGAGGCCCTCAGGGTGATCAAGCCCAGGTATGACTCAGGACTCTTATTTTAACATCCTCTCCTCGGTCCTCACCTGACCTGGATTGAGGCTTGCGGTCTTTCAGGACATTCCACTGAGTTAAATGTTAAAATGCTGCTCGGAGGAGCGAGGAGACTTCCGCTGGATGCTTCGGTGGAGAAACACGAGTGCATCCTTTGCAGAAGTATTTTCTTTAAATCCGTGACATATAAATGATCGACGTCTGTAAATGACACGGCTTCGAACTGACACTCAAGCAAGGCCCTTAACCCTACATTGCTCCAGCGGAGGATTGCCTCCTGCTTAGGCTAATCAACTGTATGTCGCTCTGGATAAGAGTGTCTGCCAAAATGCCAATAATGTAATGTAAAAAAGTAAACAAGGACGTTCCGTTTGCCTCATACTTGTTTCCTCAATTCCTCCATCCTTGTGCCCTTTCCTCAACTCCTTTCCTTGCGTCCTCCATTGGGCGTTCCCACAGAGCGAGGAAACGACACAAGGATAGGATGCACGCAGTGAAAATAGGTGTCTGGATTGAGCCATAAGACGCTAGATACTGTTTGGCTTGTAAGGGAATAGTGGCCCTGAATGACCTATTCTCCTCCTGTATGTGTTCTTATGCTCATACGGGCAAGTTCACAGGTGGAGGAGACAATGTCTCCACCTCACCCTGTTGCAGCAGAAGGACAAGGCGGGTTTGGATCTTGACTCTTGGGGGCGATCCAACAGGGATGAGTTAAAGGGGAAGGGAACGCGATTGTGGTCCCCCCGCAACCGGACGGCGGGAACGTCGCACAAGAATCCGATTCCACCCCCTGTCCCCCTCCCAGCCCCCCACGTTTAGACTTAGCATACAAAACCAAAACTATTTATTTCACTGTTTTACTCGGGAGTCCTGAAATGGAATCCCCTCTCCCTGCCCTGGGCATAATTACACGACAGAGTTGTTAGTTTTGGCTTCTCTCCCCGGCACATGTTGTGCTTTCGATCCCAGTGAAACGACTAATCTACTTGACTGACATTTCTTTGGGACCACATCAACTTCCTGTTTTTATTTTATTTATATATATTTTTTTCTTTGAGGGGAAACCGACCCATGTCTCCAATCAGCCTAAATGTATTCCTTTGTCATCTTCACAGTACCTCTCCGCAAACTAAGGACACAAACATTCAACATACAACAGGGCGGCCTGTAGCATAGTGGTTAAGGTACATGACTGGGACACGCAAGGTCGGTGGTTCGATCCCCGTGTAGCCACAATAAGATCCGCACAGCCGTTGGGCCCTTGAGCAAGGCCCTTAACCCTGCATTGCTCCAGGGGAGGATTGTCTCCTGCTTAGTCTAATCAACTGTACGTCGCTCTGGATAAGAGTGTCTGCCAAATGCCAGTAATGTAATGTAACACCCAACACACACCACACAGGCTGACCGCGGACACGTAAAGACATCGTAATGCACCATAATGGCTCAAACATATGGATGATGATGAATCTTGCATCTCTCCCACGTATTCCCAGTGGTTCAACTTTACTGCCGTCTCGCTTTTCAGGACTATTTTCTCAGTGTTCTCTCACTTATTATTTGTCTTATTTTAAATAGTGTCTTGGGCTGACTTCATTGAACGGACTGCTCCTCAGAGACAGCCAAACAGCCTCCACTATGTGTCCTGGATTTATTTGTTTTGAAATCTCGCCTGGCTTTTGCTCCAGACCCATTGCCATCGGTTTGACTTCGCTGGTGACCCATTGCTCACTCCCTCTGGACTGAGATGGTGGTTCTCAGCCCATCTGAGATAAAGCTGGCTTTACCTCCAAATACGTCTATGCTGACCCAGTCCTTACGTTGAGAACACCTGACTTATGATCAAATGCACCACTTAAAAGATTTATATATCATAACGGCTGCATGTACTAGCATACAAACCAGCAGTTAATGTATGCTATGAATGTCTGGTATGAATGTCATGATACATAATTTCACGTACTTGTTTTTCGTAACTCAACTCTCAGCCTATCGGTGAGTGATATACAACCAGTTTGTGTCTTAGTTTTTCTTATCTATTTTGTGACCTACCTCTTAGCCTGTCGGTGGGTCTGGACTCTCCAGTTCCAAGAACCCGGACAGGGGAAGGATGTGAGCTTATTAACAGGGCGATCTGAGGATAAACCGTCAGAGAAGGAAACCAAGGATGCTGGGAGATTTATTTTCAGGGGATGACAGACGCCATCCGGTCACATGCTGGGAGCGTGTGTGTGTGTGTGTGTCTGTGTGTGTGTGTGTGTGTGTGTGTATGTGTGTGTGTGTGTGTGTGTATGTGTGTGTGTGTGTGTGTGTGTGTGTGTGTGTGAGTGTGTGTGTGTTTATGTGTGTGTGTGTCTGTATGTGTGTGTGTGTGTGTGTGTGTGTATGTGTGTGTGTGTGTGTGTGTGTGTGTGTGTATGTGTGTGTGTGTGTGTGTGTGTGTGTGTATGTGTGTGTGTGTGTGTGTGTATGTGTGTGTGTGTGTGTGTGTGTGTGTGTGAGTGTGTGTGTGTGTATGTGTGTGTGTGTGTGTTTATGTGTGTGTGTGTATGTGTGTGTGTGTGTGTGTATGTGTGTTTATGTGTTTATGTGTGTCTGTGTGTGTGTGTGTGTGTGTGTGTGTGTGAGTGTGTATGTGTGTGTGTATGTGTTTATGTGTGTGTGTGTATGTGTGTGTGTGTGTGTCTGTATGTGTGTGTGTGTATGTGTGTGTGTGTGACTGTATGTGTGTGTGGGTGTGTGAGTGTGTGTATGTGTTTATGTGTGTGTCTGTATGTGTGTGTGTATGTGTGTGTGTGTGAGTGTGTTTATGTGTGTGTGTGTGTTTATGTGTGTGTGGGTGTGTTTATGTGTGTGTGGGTGTGTGTGTGAGTGTGTGTGTGTGTGTGTATGTGTTTATGTGTGTGTGTGTATGTGTGTGTGTATGTGTTTATGTGTGTCTGTGTGTGTGTGTGTGTGAGTGTGAGTGTGTGAGTGTGTATGTGTGTGTGTATGTGTTTATGTGTGTGTCTGTATGTGTGTGTGGGTGTGTGTGTCTGTATGTGTGTGTGGGTGTGTATGTGTGTGTGTATGTGTTTATGTGTGTGTCTGTATGTGTGTGTGTGTGTGTGTCTGTATGTGTGTGTGTATGTGTTTATGTGTGTGTCTGTATGTGTGTGTGGGTGTGTGTGTCTGTATGTGTGTGTGTGGGTGTGTGTGTCTGTATATGTGTGTGTGTGTGTGTGTGAGTGTGTGTGAGTGTGTGTGACTGTATGTGTGTGTGGGTGTGTGTGTGAGTATGTGTGTGTGTTTGTGTGTGTGTGAGAGACCGGTGATATCGTAAACCTTTTTTTACCAGAGCTTCAGGGTTTGATTACCATCTCTCCTCGGGGTAATAACCTTCTGTTAACATCAAGGATCCTTTTTGTTTGTAGCAATCTGTTCTTCGGGTTGCATGTTAGACTGGGGGAGACAAAGAGCCACTCTGATCTCTAAACACCAGTCTAATTACAGCCAGGGTGAACACAGCTCTTTCTGCATCAAACAAGCAGAGCCCCACCAATCAGAAAGTAAGCTGGCAACAATCAACTGAAAGCCAGTGGTTGATTGGTGGATATACTCATGGTACCCTCTAGTTATCATAACATTACATTGCAGCTATTTAGCTGACACCTTTATCCAAAGCAACTTACAGTTGATTAGACTAAGCAGGGGCTAATCCCCATACCTGGAGCAATGTGGTGTTAGGGGCCTTGCTCAAGGGCCCAACAGCTGCACTGATCTTATTGGCTACAGGGGGACTTGAAGCCACTAGGCTATAGGCTGCCCCAGTATCCAGGAAGTAGTGTCAACCAATCACCATCACTATCAGCTTTGCTCTGTTGGTTATCACCAACGTGTTTGGCTACTGGTTTTGGCCAAAGAAGAGACATCACAGCCAATGTTAGTATCTCAGAGGAAGACGAGGAAGTGACTCTCAGTGCCGTGAAGCCTCGTCTGTAAAATCTGCCGTGTGAAGCCTGAAGGGAGGGAGGAGAGGGACACGGTGCTGTTAATTAAATCCTCGTTACAAACAACTAAACAACACACCAAACAAACACGGCTTTCATTAGGCACGGTAAACAGGAGGCGCCGTTTCCCTGCAGTTACGGTCCGGATTCTGACGGGCTGAATCAGGGTGAGTCACCGGCCCAAGCTCTGGAGACGGGGAAGCTATCAGACACTCGGGTCCACATTAACCCGACCGCCTGGGCCAAGACCAGAACCCTCTAAACCCACAACGGATCTGTCCCGGCCTCAGAGTCCTCTCGCATGAATTCCCCTGAAATATTGCTTTGGCAATATTTACAGTACCAATGTATTTCATGCCAATAAAGTCTTTTTGAGTGAGTAGAGAGACAGGGATAGAGAGAGGCCGAGATATCAAGACAGAGAGATGTAGCGGGAGAGAGATAGAGAGGACGTGAGAAAGAAAGACAAATTGAGACAGAGAGATGTAGATTGAGACTGAGAGATGTAGAGAGAGAGAGAGACAGTAAGATCAGAGAGATGTAGAGAGAGAGAGAGACAGACAGTGAGATCAGAGAGATGTAGAAAGAGACAGAGAGATTGAGACAAAGAGATGTAGAGAGAGAGAGAGAGACAGTGAGATCAGAGAGATGTAGAGAGAGAGAGAGACAGACAGTGAGATCAGAGAGATGTAGAGAGAGAGAGAGAGAGAGAAAGTGAGATCAGAGAGATGTAGAGAGAGAGACAGACAGTGAGATCAGAGAGATGTAGCGAGAGAGAGGACATGAGAAAGAGAGATTGAGACAGAGAGATTGACAGGGATTTGTTTAGCGGGATGCTGTTGATGTTCTCTTGTTCAAACACCGGCCTAACTGGCAGGGAAGGAAGCGCAGCAGGACGGCCGTCCGAGTCTCGCCGTCTGGCCCCAGACAAAAGCTCCTCACCTCCCGGCAATCCCTCCGGGCGGCAAGCGGCTGCCATGGCGACTGGCTCTTTGTTGCCATGACGCAGCCGTCAGTGTACACAGGGTCTGCCGGGAGTCAGCGAGATCGGAATCAGTGTTGGGGAAACACACACAGAGCTCGGCTCAACCAGCAGGAGCCTGCTGCTTCTTTGATGCGTTTTTTCCATCCACAGAACCAGACGTAACGCGCTGCACTCCTGTCATCCGCTCACTGAAGCACGTGGCCTTCAAAACTGCCAATTCTCATCAAGAAATATCCGCACATATGCATAGGCTGCGTGACTTGGTCTCTCTCTCTCTCTCTCTCTCTCTCTCTCTCTCTCTCGTAACAGTATTTTCTGAAGTGTGAATCAGGAATGAAAGGAAAATGACATTTCAGTTGTTGAGCTGATGCTTTAATCCAAAGCGATTTACAGTTGATTGGACTAAACAGGGGCCAATCCTCCCTGGAGCAATGTGGAGTTAAGGGCCGGGTCTTGTTGAGGCTACACCGGGGTTTGAACCACCAACCTTCTGGGTTCCAGTCAAGCAACTTTAGTCACTGGGCTATAGGCTACAGTACCTTAAGTTAAATAGTTACTGCATCTTAAATTTTGCATTTGTAATCCACCCGTGGTATTAATTTTTATCAGCAATGATTTCAAATATTTATAGAACAGAATGATGCAGTGAGAACATTTATATTTTGCAATGAATGCTCAATATTTGCACATTTTGTAATTGATTTTTCATACTTGTTTGCCTAACTTGATTTAATGGTACAATGAGTACGACACAGACAGAAACATCCCTTGGAGTCGGATGATAAGGCCTTATTGAATCAACTTCCTCAGAGATATATCAAACTGTTTATGCATTTCGAAACACAAGCTGACTTCTGTGTGATGATGGAAAGGCCCTGGGTTCTGGAGCAGAGATGATGTCTCGGCCGTGAGATCACCCCAGCGTAGCGGCGTGTCTGCGGCTACATCCAGCCAAATGCAAATACCGTTTTTCGCAGATGTCTGCGATGTAGAAGAATGCAGTGGAATGAACTCAGGGGCGCACAAGAGTGTATTTCATTGCATGTCAGTAACAGAACCTTATTGTGCGTGTATTTATAATGTCAGGGGATGCGGACCTGGAATGAGCAGCTCGTATGGGTTTCTCAGACCGCTGTTCGGTCTCCCGCTGCTCCTTCTCCACAGAGCTGCTCCTGGCTGCTCTTGGCTGCTCCTGGCCTTCTCTGCAGCAGGAGGAGTCTAGCGGTTTGTGTGCACTGCTGTTGCCTCAGTGAATTTGGTGCTTAACACTGTCTGACGTGTGTGTGTGTGTGTGTGTGTGTTTGCTCTCAGATTAGAGTGGCCAAATGAGCTGAAAGGAGACCGTTCCAAAGAGCTGGGCAGAAAAAACACAGACGGAGAAGGAGAAAGAAGGACTGAGAGAGAGAGAGAAAGAGAGAGAGAGAGAGAGACTCTCCATCTGTACCCCCAATCACGCCATGACCAGGGACTGAACTGGCCGAGCTGCTACCCTGTTATTTGTGGTAAGCATTATATTCCATATTTCTGCATTTTTTTAAAAAGCGTAAAAATTTGGGGGTTTTTTTGTTTTATGTGATGTACAACTTGGGGAGCAACCCTCCACCATAATGGGCTTTAAAGCTGAAGAGAGTTTTGACGGAATCGTAACTCTTGTCATCCTGCTATTGAGTGCGTTATTCTAAGTCATGGGCAGTGGTATAGCATGAAGGGGAACCGGCCTTGTAGTTCCAGGGCTGGAGGTTTGACAGCCAGGTGAGGCAATGCCAGTGCGCCCTTGAGCAAGGCACTTATCAATAATGGCCTCGGTAAACACCCAGCTGTATAAACACTTTGCCTGGCTGCAAAATGTAAACTGTGCAATCCGTTTGGGGTAAGACCTTCTGCCGAATGTCGAAATTTGTGAAATATAAATAAATACACCTGCTTCTCCAGCCAGTCCTGAGGTTTTCTTTTTAGCCTCTTTATCGGTGACCTTTATTTGTGACACGTAGGTGAAAGGTCAGCTCACGCTCTCTGGTCATTGGCAGGTTAGGCCCTGTGATGTCACAGTTGCCGGGGAACAATAGAGGCAGGTGAGAGGGAGAAGCCTGAGTCAGCAGGAAGCCTTATATGACCGGGGGGGCGGAGGGGGGGGAGAACACAGGAAGTACAGCAACACCAGCTGCATCACATGACCTGAGGGGGGGGGGGGGGGGGGGTACCTCCAGATTAGATTAAAAACAGGCTGCGTTTTTAAAGGGAACCTCACCAGCTGGGTACAGGAGGCAGTTTAGATCAAAGACCGACTCAAACAAAAAAAAAAAAAACCTTAAACCGGTGCTGCAGGCTACAGTGTCAGATGGCCCATGATGGAGTCTGCCTTTGATCACGTCTGTCTCTGTCTCTGTTTCACTCAGCCTCTCATTTTCTCTCTTTCGCACACCTCCATTTCCTCCTTTCCATCCCCTCATCGCTCTCTCATCAGGTTCATGCGCCGCCTGTAAAACCTTCAATTTCCCAGCTAACATCGCCCCCCCCCCACCCTAACATCGCCCGCCACGCCCCCCCGCCCCACTCCACTCCACTCCCGCCCCACTCCACTCCACTCCCGCCGATAGACACGGCTCTGCTGCGTTTCCGTGGGAACCGACCGACTCTGTTTAAAGTTCAGAGTGGTGGGGGGGAGGGGAGGGGGGGGGGGGGAGACGGTGATTGGAGTCATGGCCAGGCCACTGCAGCGTCAAAAAAAAACCAAACAGAAAAGAAAAGAGAAAACCCAAAACACACACAGACGCACACAATAGCCGCGAAGAGACACAGCGACTCGTCCGGGACCAGATGATTGACATGTCCCCTGGTGGCCCTCAGCCACTGAGCAAACAGACGAGCAAATGAGAGGTGGAGCCTCCTGTACCCGCCTGTAGTGTAGCCGTTAACGTACATGACTGGGACCGGCAAGGTCGGCGGTTCGATCCCCGGTGTACCCACAATAAGATCCGCACAGCCGTTGGGCCCTTGAGCAAGGCCCTCAACCCTGTATTGCTCCAGGGGAGGATTGTGCCCGGCTTAGTCTAAAATCACAAAAGTCACTTTGGATAAAAGCGTCAGCCAAATGACATGTAATGTGATGATCCAGGGGTTCCTGTGGGGGATGGCTTCACACCCATCTGATGATCGACACGCTCGACACAGTACACTCTGGGAGAATGTCATGTGCTAACGGCGCTAATAGCTTTGGCTATTACACACACTGCTCCTGGAGACACACACTGCTCCTGGAAACACACACTGCCTGCTCTGTTCTGAGGCCCCGGAGGATCCGAGGAGGCAGAGGAGGGGGAGGAGGCAGAGGAGGGGGAGGGAGGTTAACAGAGCGCGTGCAGAAGAGTGCTGAACGATTCACTGGAATCCCCCCCACCCCCCCACCCCCCCGTTTAAAAAGTGTTATTTCACTTTATGAGAGAGCTAAACTGTGACATACAGCCTGCGGACAACCTCAGTGCTTGCGTGTGTGCGTGCGCGCTTGAGTGTGTGCATAGGTGCTTGCGTGTGTGAATGTGTGCTTGCGTGTGCGTGCTTGTGTGTGTGCGTGTGTGTTTGAGTGTGTGCATGTGTGCTTGCGTGTGTGTGTGTTTGCGTGTGTGTGTGTGTTTGTGTGTGTGCGTATGTGTTTGCGTGTGTGCATGTGTGCTTGCGTGTGTGTGTGCGTGAGCGCTTGCGTGTGTGTGTGTTTGCGTGTGTGCGTGTGTGTTTGAGTGTGTGTGTTTGTGTGTGTGCGTGTGTGTGTGCGTGCGCGCTTGCGTGTGTGTGTGTTTGCATGTGTGCGTGCACGCTTGCGTGTGTGCGTGCTTGTGTGTGTGCGTGCTTGTGTGTGTGCGTGCGCGCTTGCGTGTGTGCGTGCGCGCTTGCGTGTGTGTGTGTTTGCGTGTGTGCGTGCGCGCTTGCGTGTGTGTGTGTTTGCGTGTGTGCGTGCGCGCTTGCTTCATTAGCGCGAGTCAAGCCTTTACTGTTGAGCAGCGCATCATGTGACCCTTCCCCTCCTCCTCATCGGGGAAGAGCAGCGCGTCAGCTGTGTTTTGCGGCTTTGCAGGCCTCCGCCTGTGAGCGTCTCCGTGGCTAAATCACAGCCTCAGGCCTCCGCCTGTGAGCGTCTCCGTGGCTAAATCACAGCCTCAGGCCTCCGCCTGTGAGCGTCTCCGTGGCTAAATCACAGCCTCAGGCCTCCGCCTGTGAGCGTCTCCGTGGCTAAATCACAGCCTCAGGCCTCCGCCTGTGAGCGTCTCCGTGGCTAAGTCACAGCCTCAGGCCTCCGCCTGTGAGCGTCTCCGTGGCTAAGTCACAGCTGCTCACCGGCGCTGATCTCCGCGGCGTCTCGGCGCACATCTGAGGCGTGTGTTTGTCTCCCGCGGCAGGTGTGTGAGCGCGAGACGAACATGGACGTTAAGCGGAAGGACATGGCCCTCCTGAGCAACAGCATCGCCGCGTACGCTCACATCAAAGGTACGCGTCCTAAACCCTCGTCCTCCTCAGGGCCAGCGGGCCGTCCCGGCGCCGGAGAACCTCCTGGTTGGGCCTCCGGGTGCCCAGAGTGACCCACCAGCTGCAGGAAAGGATTTTGTTTAAAAAAAACTTAAATATGTGTAAGCTACTCTGGGCAAGTGTGTCTGTGGAATGGGGTGTAATTTTGTTCTATAAAAGCAGTCTACTAATTAAGTTGAGTGTGGGGGCAGAGATGGTTGGTATTTGAGAGTGGGAGCAGAGATTGGTGGTGATTGAGTGTAGGGTAGAGATGGGTGGTAGTTGAGTGTAGGGGCAGTGAGGGTTGGTGGCAGAGATGGTTAGTGATTGAGAGTGAGGTTGGTGGTCATGAGTGGGGAGTAGAGATGATTGGCGGTTGAGAGCGGGGGGTTAGAGATGGTTAGTGATTGAGAATAGGGGTAGTTGGTGGTCATGAGTGGGGGGTAGAGATGGGTGGTGGTTCAGAGTCTTGGTAGAGATGGTTAGTGATTGACAGTGGGAGCAGAGATGGTTGGTGATTGAGTATAGGGGCAGAGATGATTGACGGTTGAGAGCGGAGGGTAGAGATGGTTGGTGGTTGAGAATAGGGGTAGAGATGGGTGGTGGTTCAGAGTCATGGCAGAGATGATTTACGGTTGAGAGCGGAGGGTAGAGATGGTTGGTGGTTGACAGTAGGGGCGCAGGCGGTTGGCAGTTTCTCTCATTACCCACGTTCCCCTGCAGCGAACCCGGAGAGCTTCGGGCTGTACTTCGTGATGGGCGTGTGCTTCGGCCTGGTGCTGACGCTGTGCCTGCTGGTCATCCGCATCTCCTGCAAGCCGCGTATCGCCACGGGAACCGCCACCGCGCCCGAGAAGAAGCACCTGAAGAGCTTCAGCGAGGAGGAGGAGGAGGAGGACTTCAGCGAGGAGGACGAGGACGAAGAGGACGAGGCGGAGCCGCCGCCGGTGAGCCCCGCCACCGAGGTGCCCGTGGGGAACCACAGCCAATCGGACGGCGCGCTGAGCGTGAACGTCTTCACCTCCGCCGAGGAGCTGGAGCGGGCCCAGAGGCTGGAGGAGCGCGAGAGGATCATACGGGAGATCTGGAGGAACGGCCAGCCCGACATCCTGGGCACGGGCACCGGGACCATCGGGAGGGTCCACTACTACTGACCCCCCCCTCTCCTCGACCCCTCTCCCCCTCTCCTCGTCCCCTGACCTCCGAACTCTGACCCCCACCCCCCCCAGTGTTCACCGACCACATCAGGTGCTCCACCACAGAGTCGTCGAGATATCATGATGCGGGCATCATCTTGTGTACAGACCTCCTGCTTCCTGCTCTCTCCCGCCCCCTGCAGGCAAACTGGGGTTACTGCAGCGGGGGAGCCCTGAGAATGCAGAACATTACGGATGGGGGACCCTCTCAGTGACAGTGGCTGATGGTGATACCGAATGGTCTTTCTGATTTCATCCAAAACTTTGCCCCAAGTGGTGGCGTATGGTAGGGATCAGCTCACGGTTCTCAAGGGCCGAGAACAGCTGGTTTTCCGCCCTCCCTTTACCTGGGAGTCAGGTGTGAAGACAGTGTGACCAATCAGTAGTACTAACTACCCAGGAGAAACGAAAACCAGGGCTGGACTTGGATTTGAGGGTCAGAGTTGATGATCCCTGGCATATATTATCAGGGAAAAGACGTTTTTTCCTCGAGGTCCAAGGGGATTTCAGTAAGTTTGGAGTTGTGCACCATGCAGAACACATAATTCCTTAATTCCAGCTGACTATAGTGATCCACAACATGGAGATTCTCAGGCCACCTTCGGTGATCCTGGATCCAAGGTCTGAAATTCGGGAATGTGCCTTAAGAGTGTTTTTTTCAGCCATCAGCCATCTGTCTGACCATCATGTGATCTTGATCTGATGATGCTATCGATGAAGACCGAGCCTTTTGTTGTTGTTGCCATAATTATCGTTTTGTTGTACGCTTGAATCAGAGTTAAATTTGACATTCATCTATGTGGCCTTTGCTTTGAGTCAGAAATCTTGGGATACAATTGTTAAAACACATGAGCATCTGACAACCAAAACTATAAACAGTCTATATTTGTGCAATAAGAGCTGTTCTACTTGTACTTTGAGAAAGAATATATATTCATTATTGTATTTTTTGTACTTTATAGATTTTAAATTGCACATGTTGTATTGTTACACTATCCATTTCTGAACCATTCTTTTTTTTCTTTTATAAAACTGGCAAAAGTGTTGGGAACACATTCTAGATTCCTTAGAGATGGAAGGCGCCATTTTTAATACTTGTTTAATGTTTAAGGTTTAATGAAGAGGCAAGCAAGGAAAGATTGATCAACGACAGACTTATTGCAATTACAACAGTGTTGTTGACAGTAGCCATAGAATGAGAAATCCTAGCCGTGGTAAAGTGAGGTTTCACGAAGGCAATCATAGGTGGAGCTACAATGTGTTGTCAACTGTTTTCTTCTCTGAAACAAAAGAAGTCAACAGCAAAAGACTTGATTTAGAGGAAAAGATTAGTTTACATCTGTGAGCACACGTTAGCTCATCCACTTTGGGGGTTTGTGAAGACGATCAGGCACTCTTGGATTTGGTCAGATGCGCTTTTACGGTATTCTCTAGCTTGTGAGTTTGTTGTTTTTGAGCAGGAGGGTGAGAGAGAGAGAGACATCGCAGAGAGAGTGGTCCAGTGAGGAACTCTGGTCTCAGGGAAATGGGAGTTCTCCTCTCCTCTGCTTTCAGTGGCACCGGTCCAGCGGGCTCCAGCTGGGCCCAGCTCGGGACCAGCACATTCCAGCCACTCTTTGCTCGAGTTTGTTCCAACAACGTTAAACAAAATAAATAAATAAAATAAAATTAGGATCTTCAATTTCCCTTTTGGATGGCGGTCAAACAGGCCCCTTATTCTTGGAGAGTTCGCAAGAGAGAAAGAAAATATTTTCCCAGCCAGAAGAGTATTTATAGATAGTGTTTGGCTCTTATCCTCCGGCCCTCTGTCCTGGGGCTCGCACAGAGGAAGATAAATCGCATGCGGGCGCAATAAAGCCTCCGGGCTTCTGGCCACGTCTGCTCGCTCTCTGTGAGCCAATCCCAGCGAGAGACACTCATTAATTAACCTTGTATTTAGCTTGGCAGGTGCAGTCACATAGCTATTGAAGTACAGAGAGACTGGAGTATGCATACAAACTGAAACACAATACGTATGGACTATTGATATGCGTTCGGTGCTTGAAATAAATGTAGACAATCAAATCCCTTCGGGAAAGTCTGTGAAAGTTAAATACTGGCACTGCTTTTGAGTAACCATGCCAGTGTGGCTTTGAACTGACAGAAAGCAAATTTCAAACTTGCTTCAAGAAGCAAGAGCAAGACGTAAACTCGGAGAAGGCCGACAGGCTTTGAGTAACCGCGGCAGGGTCTGCAAACACCCTGACCGCAGGCACACAGCCGGTCCAGTGTGGACTCCTGAAAGCAAGTCCAGAGCTTCAGAACCTGGGGGATAACATGACCTTAAATGGCACCTAGTTAAACAGAACAAGCCACTGTTGTGTTCTGGACTAAAGCCTCTCTTAATATACTCAGTCATCTGTTTAATTATTCTGCGACCCGGAACCACCTCTCGGTCAGGGGTCTGGTGTTGACGCAAAGTCTGCCTTTCTGTTTTTTTTACTTTCGGATTAATCTCCGGCTTTGCTGTCTCAGAGAAATCTCCCAGCCTGTTGCCATGGGGTCAACAGCGCTCAATCCTACTGGCTCAGAGGCTAAACGTTGGTGGAGTTTACTCTGAGAACAAAAGCTGCCTGGCTCTCCACCAAAAGTCCAAGTGCGGGCACGTAAGAAACATACACACCAGCAAACGGCCTGTACCCTGACACGACAGAGCGTTTGTTTTGGCCTGGGAACTGAAGGCTCTCCCAGCCCTGGTGTTTTTAACAGTGTCCCCGACCACATGTGCCGCTGTCACTCACAAAACGTTGACTGGAAAGGGGAGGAGTCAACAGTCTGAGGCAGGTCAGAGTACATTCTGTACTGAACAAGGGGGAAAGAGGGAAGCCATCTTGGGTCAGAGCCGAATAAAGGCCTAATACGCCCACGCCAAGGAGGAAGAGTCCTGTACCCCTGCTTGAAGCCCACAGCAAGGAGAGAGAGTCATGTTCCCCTGCTTTAAGCCCACAGCAAGGAGAGAGAGTCATGTTCCCCTGCTTTAAGCCCACAGCAAGGAGAGAGAGTCATGTTCCCCTGCTTTAAGCCCACAGCAAGGAGGGAGAGTCCTGTTCCCCTCCTTTAAGCCCACAGCAAGGAGGGAGAGTCCTGTTCCCCTGCTTTAAGCCCACAGCAAGGAGGGAGAGTCCTGTTCCCTGCTTGTCCAGTCTGCTCTCTGCCTAAGGCAGAAGATAAGAAAACTTGCTCCCGAGTGTTTCAGTCAAAACGCTCCCCCTGTTTTTGGGTGACTGTTGGAGAGAAAGGTTCCAAGGCTGCGGCTATGAGCTGTCAGATAACTGATTGCTATGCTGTTAAAAGTCTTCTGATTGGTTAATGTAGGTCAGTGATCGACATGTCTTGCTCATTGTGGGGTTTATACAGCTCTCTCCACCGTCACTAGCAATGAAGAATCATTCCTGTTGCCTTTCTACCTACGGTAGACCTTTATAAAAAGAGTGCAAAGTGTGGTCTCAAAAGGTTAATGTCATATTGGCTCTCCTAAAAAGCAGAAATTTGTAATTACCTCTGGGGAGACCAGCTGAGGCTCCTGGTGCTAACGGCAAGTCCTGAGTGTGTTGTGTGTGTTTGGATCAGTTTTCATTTTTCTTGACATTTCCACGAGACCGACGACCCTCCAAACGCTTTGACATTGGTGAGACGACCAATCACCGTCAGCCATGGAGGTCCATGTGACATCGATTAGTGGGTAACGTGGGCAATTCGATGAGTACAACACACTGATCTATTACACAGTAGGTAGAAACATAGTCGGACTCGACGTCGATCTTCCTTGTAACCGTGGACACGGGTTGACAAATTGATTGAGGGTACCTCCAAACCATTCCATGTTTTCATTTTCCCTCCATTATCTCTGACCAAACATGAGTCTACTATGAGGATTCTACTCTCGAGACGTGGACCAATAAAGGAAGGAACCTCAAACGACTCCCAGCTGAATTACTGCAGAAATAAGTATAGATGTGAAAACGATAACGCATTATCCATGTGTGTGCATCATATCACCTGCAAATGTATGCTGAGATATGTAAATATTTAAGTGTACAATTACAATTCATATCACCAAGTAGACACGGTATGTTTCTGTACGTATGAACATGACTATTGGACCGCTTGTTTTTTTGCCATTACATTCTGAATAAAGTGCTTATGATGTAAGAGTTTAACCGTGTGTGTCTGTGAATTTTAAGCACTGCCCTGCACTTGTTGGAGGCTAGTGTATTACCAGACAGCGTTAGCCAGATCTGTTGCTCCATGAATGTGAACCGGAATAGCACTAACACGAGGAAAAGCATTTTCCCGTGTCCTGGAATGAATGGCGGAGAACAGTAAGCGGTGAATTACGGCGTGCCGTGGGAAAGTGGAATCCCCATGGCACGCCGGGAAGAGGAATTTTAGCACGATCGGAATGGGGCAAGGCTGTAATTTGTGGTTCCAGCACGGGATTTGGAAAGCAGCACTTCATAAATAACCGCAATGATGTTGTTCCCGAGCGATTCATTCTCCGCACCAGAATACCCCTCTGAGGTAACCCCAGAATACCCCACTGAGGTAACCCCACAATACCCCACTGTCTGAGGTAACCCCACTGAGGTAACCCCACTGTCTGAGGTAACCCCAAAATACCCCACTGTCTGAGGTAACCCCACTGAGGTAACCCCAGAATACCCCACTGTCTGAGGTAACCCCACTGAGGTAACCCCACTGTCTGAGGTAACCCCAAAATACCCCACTGTCTGAGGTAACCCCAGAATACCCCACTGTCTGAGGTAACCCCACTGAGGTAACCCCAGAATACCCCACTGTCTGAGGTAACCCCACTGAGGTAACCCCAGAATACCCCACTGTCTGAGGTAACCCCAGCTAACGGAAAGCCTGTCAGGAATGCGAGATAACATTATTGCAAATGTGTTAGTGAAACAGTATAAGGATACATTCAATTGTTCTGATCAAGTTGTGTGAAAGTCCCAGACAAATGTTCTTAGCATTCTGCCTATAGCTGAACTTATTACGGACCTAATGGTTCATTTCACTATGCAAACACATCATGAAGCAGATGTCAGCTGCAGTTTAATAATGTTCTGGATGAGAGTACAGAATTACCGGACATTGTTAACTTGCCCAAGAGAATGAATATCCGGCCACAAGTATTATTTTTATTTTTATTATTATTTTTAATAACATGCTTTAATAATATGACCATTCCTGCATTGAATTAAAAATAACATCCTAGGGACATTCATGAGAAGTCCGTAAGTGAGAAACACTGACCCTAAATTTCCGGGAATGTTCTGGGAACCAACCATTGTTAGCTGGAACCTGGCCGAGCTCCGATTCCCGGGAATTTCCTAATCCAAAACCAGGTGTGACGTTCCCAATTCCCAGGAAAGTGCCGCGTGAAATGTGCAGGTGATCTTGTGCTGTTCCAGGTGAGTTTTTACTCGGTCCTTTGCAAAAGGCTCCCACTCATCCTGAGGTCAAACCGCAAGCTAACAAAGGACAAACACAAGATCAGTCTATAACACAGCTGCCAATCAAACTTAAACAGCGACTAAAGTTTAAAGTGGCTTTTTACTGTCCAATTTGTGGACTAGAATATATTATTTTAATGGGTGACTACTGCCAGCTGTAAAATCTGTTTATATGAATATAAAATGTACTTCCCTCTAGGGTCTTTCAGCGAACTTATCCCTGGTTATGGGTATGCACTTTGTTGTACGTCGGTCTGGATAAGAGCGTCTGCCAAATGCCAATAATGTAATGTAATATGAAATTGAAAAAGGCAAAGTCATGATAAGAGAGAACTAAGTCTATCAGAGCTACTTTGGATCCACTTATTTTGCTCCTGAAAGCACGCAATATCCCTGAACTAAAAATAAGGACCTCTTAATTTCATCCCACAAATCCACAAATAGCTCTCTTTTTAAGGTATAAAATTAAGGGGTTTGGTTTCATAGTGAATGGCGACGAGGCGTAACACGTTCACATCAAAAAATTGTAAAAAATCAAGATCAAAATCAACTCAGCGGTGCAAGTCCTGAGGCTCACGCTAACAGCATCATGGGACAACTGTCATGAGTGGCTGTCAAGTGTTCAAACTTAACCTAAACCTCTCTCTCTCTTCCTCCCTTTCTCCTTTCTCCATCCCTTTCTCCCCCTCCCTTGCTCCCTTCCCTCCCTTTAGCCGATGATTGCACGCAAAATCCTCTCCCTGCTCCATTTAATCATTTTTCCATTTCCTGTGGACGCCATTCAACCCGCTTCTCGGTCTCCTCCTAGCAGAACTGGCTCTTGTTCGTTCTTCAGGGGGAGCTAAATTTAGCAGGTCTGTTTGTTTCCTACAGAAACTCGACCTTTGCCCCCCCCGTCATCCTTTATTTCAGACTTGGAGCTTCCTGTGTTTCCGTAACACGCCCTCCGGGCGTACAGTAACTCCTCTGTTGCTGTTTCTGAGGCAGGGTTTGTGCGGTGCTTCATGAGCAGAGCGCTTGTTGCAGCACAGTTCAGCCTCGCTGTGCTACACACACTCATCCTGCCTCTGCAACTAAGCGAGGATGCCCCCTGCTAAAGAAAACAGCTCAAGCCCAGTTTTGAAACAGTTGGTACTGTAGCTGGTTGACCAGCTCATACCCAGCCAGACCAGCTTTATGACCAGTTTGGCCATGCTGGTTGACCAGCTCATACCCAGCTAGACCAGCGTTATGACCAGTTTGGCCATGCTGGTTGACCAGCTCATACCCAGTTAGACCAGCTTTATGACCAGTTTGGCCATGCTGGTTGACCAGCTCATACCCAGTTAGACCAGCTTTATGACCAGTTTGGCCATGCTGGTTGATCAGCTCATACCCAGCTAGACCAGCATATGACCAGCTTGACCAGTTAAATTTAAGATGGTCAAGCTGGCATAGCTGGATTTTACAACAGGGTTTAGTAAGGGTTAAACACTCACTGCCTCAATTGTGTGAACTGGAAAAGGTAAATGCATAGGCAGACTAAGATTTAACCTGAGATAGCCTAATGGCTAACAGGTCCTACTTTATATTACCACGGAATATAAACGCGGGTCTTTTACCGAGTAAAATAAGGTAAATACAGAGCGAAGTATGAATACACACCTTTGTCATGGCAACGCGAATACGAAGGACCGCGAGGAACACAAGCCGCGTTCTTATTTACAATGGAGAGCGCGTGAGCCTTAAAGGAAACGCTGTGCGCTCGGTAAAGTCCGTTTTTTTAAAATAGTTCATTCCCATGTCGCGCTCGGAGGCCTCCGAGTCTTAATGAGTGCCAGATGTTTCCCAGATGTGATTCCCCGGCCCAAAGGCCTCGCGAAACCGCGAAAGAGACGCGACTGTCGACGGTGGAATACAAACGAAGCACAGTCTCTCTTGTGGTACGTGGCCCTGTACCTCAATGTCTTTTTGTTGTCATCCGAGGGGAAATCGCGTTTGTGGCGTGAACAACATCAAGCGAAATGTATTAAAAAAAGAAAAACGACTAAAGCACAACATCTAACAAAGCAGGATACGAGAAACAGTTGTGTGGTGAGTCTACTTGTCTTTTAACATTATTACAATTTAAAAAGCATGTTGATTTATTTAAAATACATTGTGTTACACTGTCATAGGCGAGATGCTGCAGTTAATATAACCGGCTACTTTAACGACTACTTCAGGCTACTGTCTGTATATCCAAGCGTCTGTGTCCAAACGCAGTTTCGAGGCATTTTTGCAGCCTCAGTGAGAATCCTCTTTGAAAACCATTTGGGAACACGCAAAAGAACACCCACTTACTGTGACGTAGGCTACGCAAAGCATAACCAGTCGTTTCCCACTTAGCTTCAACAACGGTGTGGAAAAAGTATTATTTACATAAGCCGGACTGTTAATGCAATGCATTTTGCTGTCCTTTGCAACTGTTAGCTTCACCTGTCAGCAAGAAATCTAGTATTAAAGCGGGCTGTATGTTACAGGCAATACCTGAGACCGATTGCTTCACAGTCCCAATGGAGGCTAAGGTACATGACTGGGACCTGGAAGGTTGGTGGTTCCAGCCCTGGTGTAGCCATGATAAGATCTGCACAGCTGTTGGGCCCTTAACCCTGCATTGCTCCACGGGGGGAATTGTCCCCTGCTTAGTCTAATCAACTGTAAGTCATGTTGGATAAAAGTGTCAGCTAAATAATGTCATGTATGTGGAAAGCACTGCACCATACTGTATTTATCGAGAACAGCCACTGCTGCAGAAGTTAAATCTAACAAATGAGCACCAAATGCATCAGAAAGCCAGCGAGCACAATGGTAGGCCTGTCTTTGGTGAAGAAGACCTCTGTGTGAGACCATTAGTGTTGGCCAGTGATGAATGATAGTTACAAGCTTACGAGCTGTCGCTTTTTTCCCCACTCATAAAAATGAATGACCGTATTTACTGCACAAAAATACGAAAGTTTAACCATGACTAAAACACAAACCATATTCGTGAAATTAGGGTTAGATTAAGCATAGTCATAAACTAAATTCAATGTTGAATCCAGACAAAACTCAGTTTATTCCAGTACTAAACGTAATCTGTGCATTTGAAACAGGCCCTAGACTTCACCCCACTGATGCTACTTCCACAGAACTGTACAGGAATGGTCCTGTGGTTGCCATGGCTCCAAAGATACTGTAAGGTAATTGGTAGCTTTTGATTGAAAAGGCGTCCTGATTGGTTAGCGTTGAGGTAACAGCAACAATCTGGAGAGCAGCACCACAATGCTAACCACTCAGCCGCTAATTTTTGCTAAACTATTCTAACTCCTCAGGGCAGTGCACTGAGAGGAATCTGGTGTGACTCTCTCTCCGTATGCCGTCTTGTGTGGTGGGACACATGTGCTCAGTCTGTCCTGTCCAGAGGAATTATCTTAAATTTCTTCCCTTTTTGCTTTGGTGAGGGCAATCCAATTATGGGTATCTCCCAGGCCTGTTGCTGTGGTAAACATTTTCCAAGCATGTTTTTCCCCTCCTGGGAACATTTAGGCGATGTTCCCACACCATTACAGAACATTAAAATACCCTCAAACAAATGTCACTATGGGACAAAAACATATTTTTATGCTTCTTTCCTCAGGGTCTGAATTCGGGGGGAGATATTTTTGAAGGAAGTGGGTGACCCCCCCACCCCCAGTAAGAAATAAAAACGTAGAGCTTCATTAAAGCTGATCGCTTTTTGTTCCCTGGGACGTTGACACCTCCAACCCAAAAATCTGTCTTGCTTCTAACTTTGAAACTGTAATTCACAACAAATTCCTCCCGGAGTTTCACGGAAGCACCAGTATCCATGGTGACGTTGAAGTCAGTCTGGATGAGAACCAGGCGGGGACGTTTTCATCTTTCACGCACCCCATGAACCCGCCAGCTAATGCGTTTCGTGAGAATGGCTCGATGTCGCCCTCCGATGGACGCGAAGGGTACTGCAGTCAATGTGTTGCTCATTTCCTGTTTGACAACTGGACGTCGGTACGTGGTGAAGCAAGGAATCGATTGCAAGAAATGTGAAGGAAAGTTAGGATAAATGACACGTAAATGCTGATTTAATTAATAATTAATTAACAATAACCCCAAATAAATTTGTAAATAAAATGTAATGGATGTGAATTTAATAACTACATGACCATGCTCATATAAAGCTTAATTATTTTTCAGTTATGATTATATTTGAATCAATTTGCCATCCTGTACCTTCATTCATTTGTAATTTCACATTTTTGCCAGTCTCATCAGCAGTGATCCTGAGTTGAGAGAGGAGTTGTTGTGCATGTTCTTATAAATTCCAGATTCCTTCTGTGTAACACAGACAGATAAGCCTGCAGAATGTGTACAACATAAGCATCCGCAGACAGCTTTACTGCGAGTGTAAATCTGGAAGTGTAGTGTGTGTGTGTGTGTGTGTGTGTGTGTGTGTGTGTGTGTGTGTGTCAAACGCATGAACGCAGAAGTATGAGGGGTCACAGCTGTTGTTTATCTTGTGCAGAGAAAGGCAGGCGGTAAGAGTGAAATTAAATGTCAGCTACTGCAGATGTTTTCAGTGTAAAAACCTTGTCTTGCAGATGGACTTAGATCTAGGGCTTGTTATTTAGACTTAGAATAGCTCTAGGGCTTGTTATTTAGACTTAGAATAGCCCTGGGGCTTGTTATTTAGATCAGCACTGAGTTAATTTTCATCTGGGTGGCTCATTCAGCTCACTGACCTGCCATGTCAGAGGATCCTCATGGTTTAGACGTTAGGCAGTTTCCTACGACAGGTCGTAACTGCGTCTACATGTGCTCCACACCTGCTCAGCGAGTCCGGGAAAAGCAGGCCTTTAATCTCTTAACCTTTTTTACATCTATATTCGCAATATATGTTATACCCGCCTTAACGTCTTGTTTGACAAATTTGTTTGTGAAACATTGCAGAACGTTGACCCCCCGAACATAGTGCCGGTTGAGTCAGCGTTCTGGTGAAATGTCTCCACCTAGTGGTGATAAAGTGCGCAGCAGCCAGCAGAAAATTGGCACTTAGCGTCTTGCGAAAATTTGCACTTGATTCGTGCTTTCAATACATATTATTTCAGTTTGAGTGTATGTTTGCAATTGGCCCAGATGGTTTCTGTGTGTGACGGGGGATATTTAAGATTTTTTTCTGACAACCTGTTGGCTTTACAGTGGCAGACATCGGATATTTGGTAAAAAGTTCCTTGTCTAAATTAAGAAAATAAACTTCCCATGACCCACTAGCGCAGCTATGTGTTCCTCCAGATGTTCAACATGTATATATTACCCAATTGTTCTTCAAAGTATTATATTTAATATTATTATAATACATGATTATATTTAATATTTTTTTTGTTTGAAACTATTTCCTATGACACATGCAATGTGAGACCACTGTGCCCAAGGGAAGAAGTGCTGGCACAAGATGATATAAGAACTGGAGGTCTTGTGTCCTCAATAGAAGCTCTTTGGCTGCATAAGTTACACTGTGACATTTATGTTTCTTTACATAATAAATAAGAACAAAGAGACGCTTTGAGAACTATAATCTTTCAATTCATTCTTTTTTCAAAAAGAAAATATTTTTACATTCCTGAATAGTGACCTTATCTTCCAGTTAAATACATTATTCCTGAATCCTTTCTATTGATTAACTTTAATAAAAAGATAAGGCATAAACTTTGTCCTCCTTTTATGCAAACGATATTTACCTGGTATAAGAGAGGAAAAAAAACAATGTGAACTTACACATTTAAGATAAAACAAATAATACATAAAAATATGAATAACATCTTCCATTCCATACATTATCTCATACCGTACAGTATTTCATATTTCATATTTTTCAGTTTACAGTAGATAGCATCCCAATATAATAATCCCCCCACCTTTACAATTATTGTTATTGTGCAGTTTGGTAAAAATAATATTGATTGAGGTTGTAACCCTATCTCACAGTGTGAAAGAACACCCTGTCTGCACTCTTATCGAATGATGCACACTGATCAATATATAAAAATAAAAGAATTTTTTTTTTTTAATCCACAAAAAATCCCCTTTCCCCTACAATCTCTGAGCCAGACACATGACTCTGGGCTCAAGATAAAAATGGCCCCTTGAACCTGAAGAGCTGAAGACGGCCTGGTTTCGGGGCACCAGGTGCGCTCAGATCTTACCGTGAGAACAGTGCATACATTTTGGAAAGCACCTCCATTTCACAATTCATAAACTCATGATTCATCATTTCACAATTCACTCTGTTCGCCAGCTCGACCGGCGGCCTTCACACTCAGTTTGAGTCGGGGGTCAGTCAGTGGTTGTTGAAGGACTTCTTCAGAAGCTCCA
>NC_083760.1:2811129-2818629 GCF_963514075.1 Conger conger | reverse complement strand
GGGCTTGGGGTGGAACTGAGATGGTGCTTGTGAAGGATATCTGGGTTATCAAGCCGATACGATCAGTTTAAAAAGAAAGTCAAACACTTCCCTCCAACAGAAGATTTATATTCATTGGCCCGGGGAAAGCAGCAGTGTTGCTTCAGATTAATACGGCTATTTTGGAGAGAACAGCCTGTATCATTCTTTACTGATATTATCCTCCACGACTTCCCTTTTCTACTTAACCCATATCAGCTCAACCTTTGAAGTGTGAGTGTGAGCATGCTCTCAGAACGTTCTCCACTGAGCTCTCTAATGGAGACACTGAGTTCTACAACACCGACTTAGTATTTTGAAGGAGAAACATTCAAAAAGACGTACTCTTCAAAGGTCTAAAGCGCATTACCACCAGACAGTGTGATAACGCATTGAGCTTCCGCAGTGACGTCACTCTTCGGTGCATTGTGGTTCCACTGTGATGTCACAATTAATTGTGGCTCTCCACTGGGGGCATGACACATTAAAACTTCTGTGATGATGTCACAGTGTGTCAGGGTTCTGCACTGGTGCCACAAGGTCATGGCATTATTGTGTTCAATCTGGTCATGAAGGGGTGCAAATCCCTGCCCCAGCGTTCAAATACGGCGTGTGACGTACATTCACAGAGCCCTTTTGTACAGTAATAATGGGTTTCACATTTCACTTGTGTCTCAGATCAATCACACAATAAAGACATCAGACATGGAAACATAAGGATGTGCAGTTTTTTCAGCTTATGCAGAACCAGTAGCACCGCCATCATGACTAAGTCAGTACATAAATATATTTGCGTATTGTGCGTATTTGAACAGTGTTCATCCGTTACCACATGAACAGTGCGGTCGCACACATACTGTATTCACAGGACCATCCATGCAAATCTGACATCCTCTGCTTTTACCCCTTTGTTTTCCATTTGCATTAAGTATTCAGCAGGTGCTAAAACAGTGTTGCTTCTAGTAGCTAATTTGACTGCTTATTATAATGTGACAAACCAAACAGCCCAAAAACCACAACTGCACGGGCGGTCCGCTTCCTTTAAGACCCTGCATAAGCCAGGGAGCTGTGGGCTTCCTTTAAGACCCTGCATAAGCCAGGGAGCTGTGGGCTTCCTTTAAGACCCTGCATAAGCCAGGGAGCTGTGGGCTTCCTTTAAGACCCTGCATAAGCCAGGGGTCCCCAACCCTGGAGCTTGCGTGTGTTGTCACCCCTTAAAAATAGTGAACTAAATTTAGACCCAGGAAACCAGGTGAGTTCACTGTACAATCAACTGCTTTAATGTGGAACAGTGAAAACTACAAATCCCATGAGTCTCCAGGGCCAGGGTTGGTTCTTCTTCTGATGTCTCTCTGTCGAGCTGCAGTCACTGGAGGGGAGAGGACAGGGCTTTCCCCTAAACTGAACGCTTCAGTGTTTTTCTTTCCGCTGGGGATTTTTCTGAACCTCACATGATCCTTTTTGTTTTCTTTTTGTTTTTTTCTTTCTGGTAAAGCGTCTTTGAGACTTACATTACATCATCTGACACTAGAGTTATTTAGCTGATGCATATCACCAAGGCGACTCACGGTTGATTAGACTAAGCAGGAGACAATCCCCCTCTGGAGCAATGTGGGGTTTAAGGGCCCTGCTCAAGGGCCCAACAGCAGCACTGATCTTATCAGGAGCTTGAACCACCAACCTTCCGGGTCCCAGCCAAGTTCCTCAGCCACTGACTACCATCCCCGCCCCCACCCCGTAGAAGTCCACATATTATGAAACACCCACTTGTTAGGCACAAATTTGGGAGGCTTGTCCTTCACCGGGGGTGGGGGGGCTTTCCGCATGCCTGGCAGCATCAGTTTACCGGGGGGGTCACTTCTCAGGTCCTTGGAGTCCATCTTCTCTTCTGCAAGATGAAAACAGAACCCCTTTAGCCCCGCGGCACTGACCGCAACGCACTCATGTGTGAGGTCACAAACACTCTTATGAGATCAGTGTTCTTAACTGCTGATGTAACAATCACTACTGGCGACTGAAAGCAGCGCAGGGTTCTAGAACACTGACTTAGAACTTAGCGGAGTTTACACTTAGTTAAAAAAATAATAATAATAAAAACATTCCAAAAAAACGCTGAGTCACGATGCAACCGCTTGAACAAACACATTGCTAACAAAGTGATAATTACTGGCTACATGTGCGTAATTTCAACATTGCTTTAATGCCAAAAACATAAATATCATTCAATCCCATGTATCTCGAACGTTTAAGAACGTCACGTACAAAGTACAAAGTTTCCGTTTCTTCGTCTGGCTGGCTGGCCCGGACACACACTTTCTCTCGACTCTGTTCCCGTGAGCACACCGAGTACGACGTGAAAGGTTTGAGGAGTGCGGTGCCTGACAGCAGCTTCAGACAGAGTGCTGCTTTAATTCGGTGAACGTGTGGAAACCCCGCTGCACCCCCGGGCCGGTCTGTCTGCACCTGCGTCTGGTGCGCATTAGAGAGGCGCTCGCTCAACCTCAGCCTCGCCTTCGGGGAGCCTGCGTAACTCCGCCTCGTACGCGAGCCAGCTGGCTCTGCGGCAGGAACACGGCGTCTCCAACGGCCGCAGAGAGGAGTCTGAGTTCCCTGCGCGCTCTCATGAGCCCCAGAGAAATGAAACCAGGTCGCACAGACGCCAGCCATCGGCTCTTTTGTGTTTTTTTCCACTCGTTGAATATTTTCCCAGGCATTCCACATTCAAACGCTCAAAGCCTTTTTTTTTTATTGGTATGTTATCTTCCCAGTTTCTCAACACTGACTGTGGCATAATGAAACACTAAAATAGTGTCCAATAGTAGCCATATGTAGAACATGTCACTGTGCGTGGAAGCTTGAGTAGTTTCAGGACTCCATGCTAACTTTCTGCTCTGAATTATTTTAACAGCACATTATTTTATCTGAGGTGTTTGATAAATACTGTAGCGGCCGACATTTATCTTTTACAAGGATGCTCTTGCAGAAATGCCAAAGAGAAGAGGGGGTGAGAGAGGGGGTGAGAGAGAGGAGAGAGCGAGAGAGAGAGAGAGAGAGAGAGAGAGAGAGAGAGAGGGGAGAGAGCGAGAAAGAGAGAGAGATAAGAGAGGGAGAGATAGAGAGAGAGGGAGAGATAGAGAGAGGTTAATGCCCCTGGAGCTGTTTTTGGGTTATGGTTATGCACGCTTACAGGAGCCAATCAGCATGATGGCCATTGCCCTCTGATACAGGAGCCAATCAGCACGTGCGTTTACTCATTTAATAAAGTGATTGGTTGTGTTCTCCTCACCCTTCAGCGCAGGCGGGCTGGTCTCGACTTTAGCTGAAAGAACAAAGGGATTGAGAGTTATTTTCATTTAACACACACACACACACACACACACAGTCACACACACACTCTCCCACACACACACACACACACACACAAACTCTCTCAAACACACACACACACAAACTCTCTCAAACACACACATACACACACACACACACACACACACACACACAGTCACACACACACTCTCCCACACACACACACACACACACACACACAAACTCTCTCAAACACACACACACACACACACACACACACACACAGTCACACACACACTCTCCCACACACACACACACACACACAAACTCTCTCAAACACACACACACACAAACTCTCTCAAACACACACATACACACACACACACACACACACACACACAGTCACACACACACTCTCCCACACACACACACACACACAAACTCTCTCAAACACACACATACACACACACACACACAATCATGCTCACGGCCACACACATGCACACACACGTGTATACACATATATAGTCACAAATAAACATAAAAACACAGGCCACTGACACTCGCAGATACATACATACATGCGCAGCAACACAGAAGTACATACTATAAATGAAAAAAAGCACACATTTATATATAAACACACACTCTCACACTCTCACACACACACACACACACTTACACACTCACACTTACACACAAACACACACACACACACACAGTCTGTACGGTAACACAAGCTTGCCAGTAGGAAGCAGCAGATCAGAACTGAACCCAGATCAGCTGAAATCCCTGCTGAGTTTTATTTCACTGTACAGCATCCCAACAGCTCCCCCGGGTCACCCCCCCCCCCGACCCTCTCTGTGGGGCCGTCTTACAGACACACACACTTACCCACAGCCCGACTGCAGAATCACTCACATGCACACACACACACACAGTCACACACACACACACAGCCCGACTGCAGAATCACTCACACGCACACACACACACACAGTCACACACACACACACAGCCCGACTACAGAATCACTCACACGCACACACACACACACAGCTTGACTGCCGAATGACACACACACACATCTCAGCTGCGGAACGACACACACACACACAGACACACACACACACAGCTTGACTGCAGAATGACACATACAGACATCTCAGCTGCATAACGACACACACACACACACACACACACACACACAGCTTGACTGCAGAATGACGCATACACACATCTCAGCTGCAGAACGACACACACACACACACACACACACACTCACAGACACACTTAAAGGAGCTTAAACATATTTCCCAGAGCGACTGACAAACTGTGACTTTAACAGTGACTTCCTGCCGGCCAGGTATCCTCTCCTGCTGTACACAAGCCTTTCTGCTCAACCTCAGAACACACGGCTTATGAGACGGACTTTAGAGGTACTGCCATGTGTATCACTCAACTCATAGATTAAACACTATCAGAGTAAACAAACACACCAGGCTAAAATAAATTTGTACAGTTCAACCATATGTGACCATAGCATGATTAAACAAAATCTCAATACTTTGCAACTTCAAAGTATTTTGCTACAAACACAAACATTGTCACTCCAACGAGATGATCTGTTGTTTAACGACAAGCTGGTCCGCTCTGAAATAATCCCCAGAGGGATCTCAGATGCAAATCTTCTGCCCGCTCAGCAGTGCACACACACCACAAGCGGCTCCAGGTTTCGGTCGTGTTGAGCATACTTATCTACCCAGCAAAGGACTTACCTAAACCGTGAAAAATGACACACCATATCTACCCAGGTAACAGATTACAAGTATTATTATCATTTGAATAAATATAACATAATCATATAGATGAAATTGATACAACATATATTATTATTGATTAATGTGTTAACATACCTTCATTGTATTGATTTTACGTGCATGTTAAAGGTCATTTTTTACAGCGTACATATAGAGTGGCTGAAGGAAGGATCGCGTGCGTCTGAGTTCAGACAGGCCGAGCGCGATAGAGGCGACAACTACACACAGCATTCACCTGGGACCAGAGCACGAGCCAGGGAGGAGGGAAGAGAGGGAGAGAGAGATTTAAGAGAAAAAGGTGAGGGGAAAGTAAAGAATGGAGACGAAGAGAGAAGGAGAGGTGGAAGGAAAGAGGGAGAGATTTAAGAGAGACAAAGTAGTAAGGAGGCGGTGAAAGGGAGAGAGACGGATGGAGGGAAGGAGAGATAGAAGAACGGAGAGGGAGATGTGGGACTCAGCCTACCTCAGTAACACCTGTGCCCTTCCACAGACGGGCACCATGAGCAGAGAGACCTGCGATCTGTTTCTCCACGGCGCTCACGCTCCCTCTGTGCCAGCGCCAGAGACACGCGACACGGACCCCCCCCCCCCCCCCTCCCCCCGCAGCGAGGCCTGGTCACGTGACCACGCTGTGGTTTCCTGACTTCCTGTGACACGTCTCGGTCTCCGTAACGCAGAGCTACAGGGGTTCGGCTTCGCCGCGTCTAAACTGGGGCGAGGTCTGGAGTTTAGATTCTGATTTCGAGACCAGCTCCTCTCGTCCGGTCCAGAACCGGGGTCACATCTGTGGCCTCGTGGCTTGGTTAGAGTACTCCCAAAACGACACACTTTCATTCAAACAATATTTCAATAAAGTAACTGTGCTGTACTGAACTAGGGGACAATCATCAAAAGACATTATCAGAAGTATTTTCCACACAGTGGAGAGTGCGGACACTGTGTGGAATAGCTTTCCAGGTCAAGTAGTGGAGGCAGAACCTCTGAGGGTTTTCAAGACCAGGCTTGATATGGCGCTAAATACTGTCTAGTTTTTAGGCAAACTAAGCAGTTGGTACACTTACTTGCAGGAAAAGGTGAGCATTGCTGGGCTGAATGGCCTGTTCTCACCATTACGTTACGTTATGTCACGGTACAGCATGTTATGTAACGTCGTGCGATGCAAATACACACTTCTTTCACGTGCACAACGTTCGTACGGCCAAGCGTAAAATGAACACCGAGATGTGACCTCCTCCATTCCGCTGTCCCAGCAGTTCTGAGTTCAACCCAGCGGCCGACAAACACGAAACACGAGACATGCAACACGTAACTTTGGTTGCCGGGTGTGAGCGTTAGTGTGAAAGCGTGCCTCACACACAGATAACAAAAGTCTTGCGTCAGCTCAGCTCAGATTTCCTGCTGCTGTGTGCACAGCGAGCTTCCTGCGGTGAAGCTCCGTCTTCCACACGTTACCAAACCCCCCTGGAGCCGCGCAGAGCAGGGCTACGCCGCGCATTCAGAGCGCTAACGGGGGCGTTAGCACGCTTAGCCTCCACTCACACATATGCACTGTCTGTGCTGATGCTGTCCTGCACATTCAGAGCGCTAACAGGGGCGTTAGCACGCTTAGCCTCCACTCACACATATGCACTGTCTGTGCTGATGCTGTCCTGCACAAGGAACCAAGAAGTGGGGGAAAAAAAACCACACACACAGCAGGAAGAAAAGCGGCAGGTTTAGGGGTGTGAGTATCTGAGCTGTACCTCGTCTGGTCTTCAGAGAAGGCTCCGATAAACCAGCATAGCTGGTTGACCAGCTCATAGCAAGAAAAGATCCATTCACACCAATTTCACGACCGTCAGTCAGATCTTTACTGTGCACTTCCGTCAGCTACTGCACATGTTTTCATCGAAAAATGACTGAAGGGACCGGCAGGACTGTGAACTTTCTTTAAAAGCGCATCACGCCCGGCTGTGGAGTCCACGTTGCATAACTGCCATTTTGCAGTTGCCCTACCTGCGCAAGCTCGGCAGGTGTGCGAAGACGAGATAATTAAGGTGTTTGGATACTGTTTACATCCATCCCTCTGTAAACTCACTGCCCTCGGATCAATTAAAACCTGATTGTGGTTCTGCAGTAAAGACCCTTCCACACCAGTGATGCCAGTGAGGTGGAAAGCCAGTGAATGTGAAATAAAATCAGTTTGACCCGAGCTGAACCACAGACGTGTCGTCAGTGAGCGAGTGTGGACTGGCTGTGGAAGCGCACTGCGGAGTTTAACAGCCTGCGACTTCCTGTGAATCAAACACACATTTGCTGTGAATCTGTGTTTGAATCTGTGAGAAGATTCTGACGAAGTGATTGCAATGCTTGCGTG